>NW_017617992.1:147500-150000 GCF_001879475.1 Ipomoea nil | reverse complement strand
CTGCTGAATTTGTGCAATAGAGGCCTTAAGAGTGAGCACAATCTGCCTACGATCAACCAGTGTTGGGGGTTCTTTGGGAACCCTTCTTGAGCCTGGACGAGATGCTGACGCAGTGTCAGTCGATGAAGCAGGGGCAAAAACCAGTGGCGCCGGAGGTGGAATAGCAGGTAGCTGATCAAGAGAAGCCCGGTCATCATAATGGCCCCTCTGTGTAAGGCGTTCATCAAAGATATTACGCATTGTCAGGGGTAGTGATCACTTCTTCCTTGTAGGGTTTGAAGCCGTGGTCTTGGAGGACTCCATAAATCAAGCACGGGAAAGGGAGGTGGATTTTAGCTTCCTTTTTCTGCAAAAAAAAGACATAAGGTGAGAAAATATGACCATCCCCAAATTGAATGGTAGATGGTTCCTGATCTTGTAGAGTAGGCCAGCAAGGTGTTCTGGAACAAGATGGCGTCGGACTGCCGGGACCCAGTTTGCTGAAGCAAGCCGGAGAAGCACAGAGTAAACTGTCGTGAGCTTCAAGCTAGAAAGTCCATCACTCGGCTTGTGCAATGGTTATGTGTTTACCTGATCGTTTTATGAACAAGGTTTTGTTCGAACCTCCTCGTTTGTAATTATTTTGAAGTAAATATTGAGCAAGTCTTTCGTACCAGGCTCGTGGAGCTTGTTTTAGCCCGTATAGAGCTTTTTGAAGCTTGTATACATATTCTGGATGTTGCGGGTCTTCAAACCCTTTCGGTTGTGCAACATATATATCCTCTGTGAGATAGCCATTTAAAAAGGCTGTTTTAACATCCATCTGAAAGAGCTTAATCTTTAAAGCACAAGCAATGGAGAGTAGCAACCGGATGGACTCCAGACGAGCCACTGGAGCAAACGTTTCGTCGTAGTCGATTCCCTCAATTTGAGAATACCCTTGAGCGACTAGTCTTGCTTTATTTCGAGCGATATTTCCGGTTGCGTCAGTTTTGTTTCGGAAAATCCACTTTGTACCTACAACATTTACGTTATTCGGTTTAGGAATTAGAGTCCATACCTTGTTCCTTTCGAATTGTCCCAATTCTTCTTGCATGGCCTTGATCCAGTGTTCATCAGTTAAGGCTTCTTTGATATTCTTTGGTTCAAACTATGACGTATAGCACGAGTATCCAGCTAGTTCAAGATAGTCACGCTTTGATTTGCCTCTAGTTTTCACACCTGAACTGGGATCTCTAATTATATTTTGAATTGGATGATTTTTCTGGATATGAGTTGGAATATCAATATCATCATGCTCATTTTCTGATTCTGTCTCAGGTTCAGATTCAGGTTGATTGCCTATGGGCGATGAAGCAGGTGATTCATGGTCTGGTTCTGGAGTACCAGCGTTAGGAGTTTTAGGTCGGTCAGTTTCAGGTTCTATCACTGGATCAGACTGGATAACTTCAGTAATCTCACTGGGTTGATCATCAATGACGACGTTTGTGGACTCCATGATGGTTTTGGTCACTTTATTATATACTCGATAGGCTCTGCTGTTGGTGGAATATCCGAGAAAAATTCCTTCGTCGCTTTTTGGTTCGAAAATAAGTAATGTTCGGTTTCTTACCTTTCCAAAGCTCGTACGGAGTTTGCGTTGTACCCGGACGTAGATAAACTCTGTTGATGATGTGACACGCAGTGTTTACGGCTTCTGCCCAGAATTTTTGAGGTAGACCTTTTGCATTGAGCAGTACTCTACCCATCTCCTGGATAGTGCGATTTTTCCTTTCTACAACTCCGTTTTGTTGTGGAGTTTTTGGAACTGAATACTCATGTGTAATCCCTGATTTGTTACAAAAGTCATCGAACACTTTGTTCTCGAATTCTCTGCCGTGATCGCTTCGGATTCTCCTGATGGATTCATTTCTTTCTTTTTGAAGTTTTAATCCCAGTGTCTTGAAAGCCTCAAGTGCCTCGGATTTTTCCCTGAGAAACATAACCAAGAAAAACGAGAAAAATCAGCAACGCATACTAGTATATATTTCTTACCTCCAAAACTTTCTATCTGGGTTGGTCCAACGAGGTCCATGTGTATCAATTCCAGGCACCGACTTGTGTTTATGGTGTGTTGAGCTGGATGAGCTGATCTGGTTTGCTTCCCAGCTTGGCAGGCACCACATATAGTTGACTCTACTTTTATCTTCGGTAGCCCACGAACACCTTCTATTTTTACAAGTTTATCGAGAAGTCTATAACTAAGATGGCCCAATTTTTGATGCCATAGCTCAGCTTCATTCATGCTGGACCTGCAACATAGAACATTATTTGTTAGGATATAGCAATTATCAGATCAGTTGATCGTTTACCTTCCATGACGCATTGATTTGTGTTGTCCATCACACTGCAGCTATTTTTAGTGAAACACACGTTCCAGTTTTGGTCGCACAATCGACTTATGCTAATAAGATTAGCGTGAAGTCCACGGACAAGTAACACTTTGTCCAGTTTTGGCAAACCAGCTACATTTAAAGTGCCT
>NW_017617992.1:0-142500 GCF_001879475.1 Ipomoea nil | reverse complement strand
TCTTTGTCATTTGATCAAATAGTGTTCCGTTAGATAGGAACAGATTTGATAAATACTGATAACACTCGGATAGAGTATTAGAATGGAAAGATCCATTAGATAATGAACTATTGGTTCTAAGCCATCTCTGACGATTAATCAACAATTCGAAGTGTTTTTCTTGCGTATTCTTGATAAACCAGCGTGTAGATTTAGATCTAGATGTAGAAGGCTCATCAGTTTGGTAAGTTTGGGCAGTAAGAAGCCCCTTTGACATCTCTTCATCTGCAAATAATTCTCGATGTGAAAACACAAGCCAGGGGACCGATCTTTGAATAGGAAAAAGAGTGGATCTGCGGGGTCCCAAATGAATTGGCTTATTCGAAAAAAGCCTTGTTCTTTGGAAGATCTATCTCGTGTCTTGTACTGCATGGTTTCACTCTGCAAGAACTCCGAATCATTTTCTTGAAGCTCATCCTCTTTATCATAAAAGATCTGCTTGCCCCGAAATGACCTGGATCAATAGGAAAATCCCAATTCATTGGGCCTTTCGATATAAAGAAAGCCGCAAGGGCGCCATATTCTAGGAGCCCAAACTATGTGATTGAATAAATCCTCCTCTATCTGTTGCGGGTCAAGGTTAAGGTCAAGGGCGCCTTCTTCAAACTCCGATTCGTATTTTTCATAGAGAAATATCTGATCAAGGATAGAACAAGATCCGTTTTGCATCATATCTAAGGGATTCCTCGGTTCGGGCCGAAGAAGCAATGTAACTCGATCATTATCAAACTGATTGTAATTTTTTTCTGTCTGCGAAGATCCCACCAGAGCGCCTTCTACTTCTAATAGGCCATGAACTAGATCAGAATCATTCTCAACGAGTCCATAGGAAGTGATCCCATTTTTTTCATCGGGTCCGGGTAAAGACCAAAGATCTTGAGCGACCGATCCGGCAGAACAACTCAAAAGATAAAGAAGTATTGTGAATTTCTTCATGCTCGTTCGAAGTTCGAAGTACCATTTGTACAAATTAAATAAGAATCCCCTTCGTTACATAATTTCTTCTTCAGATAGATAGATATAGGATCTGTGGGATAATTACTTAGAAGTACATTTTGTGCTACAACCCTTCCTCTATGATAGAAAAGGATCCCATGATCCTAAACCGATCTTACCTGGGATCGCAAATCCCAAGTTTGTCTATGAAGAGCGGATCTAATTGTATTAGTGTCTATAATTGATTTCTTCTGTGTAATACTAATCGATAGGACCTCATTGGTAAGTTCTACAAGATCTCGTGCATTGGGCCCCATGGTTATGGACCCGAATCCGTTAGCACATTGGATGGTTTGGTGTTTTGATGATCCCTACTTTATTGACCGCAACTTCTGTATTTATTATAGCCTTCATTGCTGCTCCTCCAGTAGATATTGATGGTATTCGTGAACCTGTTTCTGGATCTCTACTTTACGGGAACAATATTATCTCTGGTGCTATTATTCCGACTTCTGCAGCTATAAGTTTACACTTTTACCCAATTTGGGAAGCGGCATCCGTTGATGAATGGTTATACAACGGCGGTCCTTATGAACTAATTGTTCTACACTTCTTACTTGGTGTAGCTTGTTACATGGGTCGTGAGTGGGAACTTAGTTTCCGTCTGGGTATGCGCCCTTGGATTGCTGTTGCATACTCAGCTCCTGTTGCAGCTGCTACCGCAGTTATATATATATATATATATATATATATATATATATATATATATATATATATATGTATGTATGTATGTATGTATGTATGTATGTATGTATGTATGTATGTATGTATGTATGTATGTATGTATGTATGTATGTATGTATGTATACATACATACATATGCACACACACTAAACTATACAAAAAGTAAAGCATCTTATACTCCTTATACATTCACCACAGAATCAATATATAGAAACAGTATATAAAAAATAAATTTAGAAAAATACCGGAGCTTGAATCTGAAAGAGATGTATACAGTTGATTGGGAGTGTTTTAATATGGAAAAAAAAATTTAAACATATTTTAAGTTTTATTAAGGGTAAAGTAATAAATAAGAAAATTAACATATTCCTAGGAATGGTGGCAATTTGCCCTATCCTTGTGGAAAATTTTGACTAAAATTTGACTGGGACGATGATTCCCCGTCCCTTGCCTAATTTTCCGCGGGGACGGGGATGAGGACCATTTTCAATTTCCCGCATGGGATGGGAACAAGGACGGGGACGGGATCGGGGTTTCGAAGACGGGGACGGGATCGGGGTTTCGAAGACGGTGACGGGGAGTATATTCCCCGGCCCGCCCTCTTGCCATCCCGTTAATACCAAGGGATCTAGTCACTGTTGCAAAAATCGCGCCTAGGCGCCGATTAATTGGCGCCTAGGCGCTAGGCGCCCGGCCTCCTAGGCGGCCTAGGCGGTCCCCAGGCGCTTAGAGGGCGCCTAGCGATATTTTCAACATTGGATCCAGTAATAGTTGTTCATGTTGCAAGGGGAATAGTTCATTCCTAGGAACAATAAAAACCATTACCAAACAAAGGAATAGGTCAATTCTCAAGAATGCTACTCCAATCCATTTCAGACTTATTCCGCGAAACAAGCATTTTGTAATATGATTTTGTGTCAGAATTTTGATAGAAAATGATTTGAAAGAGAGAGAGAGAGAGGGGAAAATTAAATATTTTCGAAGTTCTAAAATCAACAACAACAATATGTCCAACACAAGGTATTTATAGGATATGATGAAATAAATAACAATAAAAACAAAGACATTAACATCTAAATTAAATAATATTTGTAACTTCTAAAACTGAAAATTTAATCTGGAAATTAATACAACGATTGCAAACATTTTAATTCTTAAAATTAAATTAGAATTAAAACAAAATTAATTTCTATAGATTAGAATTAACACTTTCAGGAGGATACACCGAAAAGTAACACTCGAAAAATTACACCTAAAAAATGAAAATTCACTTCTCGGTATCAACCGAGAAGTGGTGCACCCTTCGGTGGAATGCCAAAAGATGGTGGAAGTATGGCTTAGCGCCCAACAATTCCACCCAAGAGGTGTAACTACTACTCGGACAATGGAAATGTGCTAAGACACTTTTCGTTTTAAACAGTGAAACTTATATTTTAAAAGTCGGCATAACTTATGCCTGCATGGTTACTAATTTTCATGCATGTAGTTTGCGAGTGCGTGAGAAAGAACCTTAGCTTTATGCTATACAATTCAAGCTCCTAAATCGTATATAAACTAGTGTAAACTCACTTTCCGATCCAATGTGAGACAAATGCTATTTCTAAGCCTCCCCATCTTCATTTTTCAACTCAAATATAATAGGTCTTACTCATCTACTCATTATTTGTTTTGAGTGTACAATATATCAATTTATTCGTCTCACTTCGAAAAAATTCGAATCCACTTTGATCCAACCCAAATTATAAGTGGACTCACATATATTTGTACAAAAAAATTACCACTTAAAATGCCATTTTTTTTAAAAAAAAAAAATTTCTAACAATTCGAACACTCAAAATATACCGCTTTCAACAAACTCGAACAAAAGAAAACACAAAAATATTTAGTACAAGGTTTGCAAAGAGTTTTCTAGGAGTATGAAAGTGAAAAAATATAAAGAAATAATTGTGCTTTCGTTACTAGCTATAGTTTTTGGTGTAGTGGTAAGCGCTTGATATGACTATTGATAAAAGAGCAGATCATCACCAATGTTGGTTTGATCCTCACATAAACATATATGAATGCTGATGGAAGTTTATAGTCAATTACAATTGGAAGGTACTCAATATAACATGACTAAAAAAATTATAAATGAGCTATAGTCAAAAGGCTAAATTTAAAATTAACTTTAATTATTGAGAGACAAAAAACAAAAGGATTGTCGAAATATCAAATTTGCATGTTGATTAGGACAAAAAAAAAAAAAAAATCAGTTGAATCTGTTAAACAAAAAAATTAAGGAGAAGGAATAAACCGAGAAGGGAAGGAAGACCATGGAAGTTTCTCATTCATCGTTAGAATTCTTATACAAAGGTATCATCAACTATAAGGTAATAACAATACATATAAAAGGTAGTAACCTATCAATTACAACTACTACCATATATATAATAATGTCCATAATAATAATATTTATAGCACTCCCCCTTGGACATTATTTGACATGATCCTGCCTTGTAAAAATTTGCTAGGAAAATCCTGTGGGAAAAACCTAGACAAAAGAGTATAAATGTATATATTCATGCCTCGTTCAAAACTTCACTAGGAAAACCACGTGGGAAAAACCTATTTGAAGAAAAAAGTACATGATATTTGTAAGAACATATATTGTACTGATTGCCTCATTAAAAACCTTAACTTAAGAAAACCCTGTGGGAAAAACTTAGTTAAGGGAAAAGAGTACAACCATAAGCCTTCAAGGCGCAATTGGCATAATCTTCAGGATTTGGGGTTTGTCTACTTAAGCAATTATTTTGCAATTTTTCCAATTTACATTTCTATATCATACTCATTGCGTCGTTAAAAACCTCACTAGAAAACCCAGTGGGAAAAACTAGTTGAGGAAAAGAGTACATGATGTATGTGTATTCTTGTTTTAGATTAGCTGCCTCATTAAAAACCTTAGATTTAAAGAAAAATCCGTGGGGAAAAACTTAACTAAGGAAAAGAGTACAACCGTTAGTCATCTAAGACTCAATCTTCAGGTTTGATTCGTGTAAAATGATACTCCCCCTCAAGATAACAATCTTTAATTCTCATAAATTAAATTTTCAAAAATGTATAGAAGAAATTTGTAAATAAATATATACAACTGTCAATGGAATAAATATACTCTATAAAAATCTTGTGACTCTTCTGGAGTTCACGTGGTATAATATTAATATCATAGTATCTAGTCAAAAGGATTTCATTATATATCCTTTTATTGACCCTCTATGGGACAATGAGGTAAGTACAGTACAACCAGTTTTGGAACTTGGTATTATGGAGATACAAAAGTAATAGCCAGTAAGTACCCAAGTAGCCATTATATATCTGTTTGTCTAAGTATCCCATCAAAATCATATATAGGCTAACTAGTGTATAAAATTCTTCAAGGAAAAACTCGATCTTCAAGTCGAGATAATACTTAAATTTTTCAAGCCTTTTAAAAAAAATCTCCGTCTTTAGACATGAACTGATATCGTCAAGTTGTTTAGATATTTCATTTATATTTACATTATCAATATTGACTGAGATAATAAATAAATAAGTTCATTATGAACCCTTTATCGAGCACATAATGGTACATATTATTCCTTCTTCATGAGGATAATAACTCCATTCGCAACTCTTTAAAGAGTACATAATGGCATAAATACATATTCCTTCTTCGAGAGGAAAAAACTCGGTCAATTATTAACTATTTCAGGTCCTATAAAGACCTTAATATTTTAATGTGCAATTTTCACTTTTTCTCATTTTGAGAACTTAAAATCTTTCGGGGACTTTTGAATTTAATATTAGTTGCTTATCTAATTTATTATTCTGCCAATGATGTAGCGGAACTTAATGCTATTTATCGTGGAAAAATATGTTTGATTAAAATCAATCAAGGGTATCTGCGTGAACCCATAAGGCTACAAACTCACTTTATATCATATCACCTCGTTATTTTTATTTCTCTTTCGTGCACACACCCACTTGTAACCCTCGGGGTTAACACTCAACGGTGTATTGTTATAAAGAGAATTATTAATTTTTAGCGAGTTTAGCTATGACTTAATTGCTCCTTTATACGTTAAATAGTCATGGCACTTCCGATGCCTAACTCTGGATCCAGATTATCATATAATGGAACAATTTGTAAAGGCTATTGTGTTGTCGACAACTATAATACTTTCATAAATCTCTCCCATATTTATAATTGTTTATGGCAATATTTAAGTCAACCAGATTCTAGACATTTCCCATAACTTATTTAGATCACATCTGGTTGTCCCGCATCCCTAGTATTATGTTTGTTTGGTGCGCCTATGAATTGACTAGGGTTTCTCGTCATTTGGACGAGCGTCTCCAGGACTAATTAATTCAAGCTTTTCCAAAAGAGTGACAATATTTATTTACTAGATCTAGTATAATGATTCTTATCTCTTACACTGATGGATCTCCTACACTTCTAGTGTCAAGGAGTATCGATAGATATATTTGGTCCTAGTTGGGGAAGGTACACGGGACCTAGCCATTCTTTTATGATCAGTATGATCAATAGATGTGTTTTGGTAGATTTATTTGCTAATATCGCAAACAGATTATCTTCTGAACTTCCAGTTCAGTCTAACTAGTACATAGATATAAATAATGAAGATATTTTTATTTTATGAAATTTCTTGGCATTCTCTTAAATTTGAATCTTATCTCCCGCTAATGCTGAGAAATGATCTTCATTAATTAAGTATGCAGTCAGCGTACCTAAGGATATGTATTGGTCTCCTATCATGTGCTCTTGGTAGTAATTAATCAAGAGACAGAGGTGAAAATATGTATTGCATATATGTATCGCAATATGTAAAAATAAATGAAGTAGCGCCAAAATAAGTACACAGGTGAATTTTTTAACGCAGTTAGAGAACACCTCCTAATCTGCGGGGCCACGCCCAAAACTTTTCCACTCAAGATCAACCCGCGGTTTTTACAATTACAGGTTCAATGAATTACAAAACTAGGTCTACCACCTATTTAAACATTAACCTCGTAAAACAACTCTATGAAAAAATATACCATACAGTTTGAACTAATTCTACCAATTAAACAAATTGTAACCAACCTAAATTTTAATACAACTTGTACTAATATAAAGTGGAGCTGACTTCTCTAGATAGTACACCAATCTTTCCCTATTGGCAGCACCTTCCAAATAATCCTTTGTAGCACCTTCCAAATTCGTATTGCATTTTTCCTTGTTTTGGAAACTTCACTTTTCTTCATGACATAGCTCCCTATTTATAGCTATTTTGAACCCATGTAATTAGGAATTTGCATTCCACATTTCATGCCACCATGCACGTACATTTCATCACTTTCACACATTTAATTTACTGCCATATTTCCATTTCATATTCCTTAAACTTCTCACACCCACACATGCATTAATCCATTTTCTTCCTTTGCATTT
Source organism: Ipomoea nil (assembly GCF_001879475.1). Lineage (NCBI taxonomy): Eukaryota > Viridiplantae > Streptophyta > Magnoliopsida > Solanales > Convolvulaceae > Ipomoea > Ipomoea nil. The sequence continues at coordinate 135,308 of NW_017617992.1, read as the reverse complement.
TACTGCCATATTTCCATTTGAGTTTATTACCGAAATGGTCCCTCGACTATTGTGAAATTACCAATTTAGTCCTCGACAATTTTTCTTACCCAATTAAGTCCTCAACTTTGAAAATGTTAACCATTTTGGTCCTCTGTTCAAATTCCATCCATAAGCTGTTAAATTTAAGGAGAAAAGGGTAATTTCATATATTTTATTTATTAATCTTACCTTCGATGGCTGTGGCTTTAACGATGGAATCGGAGAAGACGTTTCGAGAAGCCTTGAGATCCTGCTCACGTCGACGAGCGAGAGACATGGCTGAATTCGATGGCTGTGGCTTTAACGATGGAATCAGAGAAGACGTTTCGAGAAGCCTCGATATCCTGCTCACGTCGACGAGCGAGAGACACGACTGAATTTGCTTGCTGCTTTGCCTCGCCGGAAACAGGGGAGATGTTGCCGACGCCACTCGCTGAGCTCACTGCCGTCAGAGGATACGCCAGAGTTGCCTAAGCGTCGGAGGACTGCTTGCTACCTTGCTCGCTCGTCGAGAACCAGAGGTCGCCGGAGGAGCTGCTGCTTGCTGGATCTGCTTTGACGAAGAGGGACCCAACTTCGCCACTACTTCACTGTCGATGAGGAGATCTGTTCGCACCGAGCTAGAGGTTGCTGCTGCTTTGCCGGACTGATCTTCTCCTCCGCTCATTCTCCGGGAAGACACATAGAAAGAGCAGTTCTTCTTGCATGCGACTGTTTCTACCGGATCTAGACAGGTTACATCGTCCTCCTTTTGATTTCTTCGTTTATTTGGCCTTTTCTTTGTTCATCCTCTCTTGCCTAGTTTTTTCCGGTGTAGATTGATGAAGACCCAGCAGAGTGTGGGGAGATATTTTTCTGGTTGCAGCGGAGTGAGCTCACCATGGTCGACGTCTGGTCAAATTGTTCGGGCGGTGTGCCGGTGTTGGCTTTCCGGCGCTTGCCAACTGAAATTCCATAATTGCCCTCCAAGTTAACGGAAATCAAACGCCTAACCTAATGGAGGACCAAAATGGTTAACTTTGAGGACTTAATTGGAGAAAAAAAATTGTCGAGGACCAAATTGGTAATTTAACAATAGTCGAGGGACCATTTTGGTAATAAACTCTTTCCATTTCACATTCATTAAACTTCTCACACCCACACATGCATTAATCCATTTTCTTCCTTTGCATATTACACTCGCACACACGTCCACCACTTAATACAACTCCATATTTCATGCACTATAATCTCCACAATTAGGACATTTATTTACATATGCCAACAAATATATATTAGCAGGGGCGGACCTACAGTGTGGGAAGCTGCCCCCACTCACCCCACCCTACCCTACCCTACCCTTGTATGTATATATGTATATATATATACATGTTTTAGATATAAATATATAAAAACAGATTAAAGTAACAATTGATAAGTTGGGTGATTTGGCAAGGCGCGTGTTTGGTGTTGGGATGTGTCTGGGGTTCAAATCCCCCTTGTTGTTCTTCTTCAAAATATTCCTGGTTTTTAATTCCTTCTTTATGACTTTTTTAATATATATATATATATATATATATATATATATATATATATATATATATAACTTTTTTTATATTAATAATGAGATGTGTAATTTATAAAGTATTTTCTATTTGAATTATTTTATCAAATTCGTTATGTTTCATATTTTGTTATGAGTATTTTTATAAAGTTTTATTGTGTTTTATTTTTCGCCTATATCCAATAATATTTAATTATTTATGACTATATTTCTTTACGTGTTTCATTAGTTTTTAAACTATAATGTTTCGCCCCCACTGGACAAAATTTCTGGGAACGCTACTGTATATTAGTATGTACAATACGTAATATATATATATATATATATATATATATATATATATATATATATATATATATATATATATATATATATATATATATATCAGGGTTGCAAAAATCCCGCTTAGGCACCGAGTAATCGGCGCCTAGGCGCTAGTTGACCCTAGGCAGTGGCGATTTCCCCCCTAGGCTCCCGTCTAGGAGACCGGCCGCCTAGGCGCCCGCCTAGCGCCTAATTCGGCCGCCTAGCACCTAACTCGGCCGATTAGGCCGAGTTAACCCGGTCGACTCGACCTTGCTAATTTTATATATATATATATATAATATGACATATATGCACCTACACACGTGCACTGTTTTCCTCTTTTTCAGTTAGCCGGGGGGAGCATATTTACGAATTGAGGGGAGGAGCATATTTACGAATTGAGGGGAGAACTCGGTGTAGGTTGTTTGATTAACATATGTCAAAGGGGTGTATATATATATATATATATATATATATATATATATATATATATATATATATATATACCCCTTTGACATATGTTAATCAAACAACCATACACCGAGTTCTCCCCTCAATTCGTAAATATGCTCCCCCCCCCCCCCCCCTCAATTCATGCACAGGTGTACAACAATTTCTCTCCCTTAATTTATACACTTTCCCCCTTAAAAACATCTGTCTCCCCCTCAATTCATAGTACACTCTCCCCCTTAAAAACATATGTCTCCCCCTCAATTAATATCATATTCTCTCAATTTATATCATATTTCTCCCCCTTTTGATAAACATTAGCCAAAGGTAGCATAACCAAAGCAGCATGTATTGAACAATGCAATAAACTTCAACTAAGAGCATGTAATTGATATGACGTAGATAGAATCTGAAGAGCATGTAATTGATATGACGTAGATAGAATCTGAAACAGGAGAGGCTCACAGTGGGAGTATATGAGAGGTGTATCAACACTGGAAAGCTTTCACACCGGACTCTTCTCAGGTCCTTGTGAATCCATAGTAAGTACCGGGTAGCCCTCTTCTAGGTAATCAGTGGAGAGGTTCATAATGGGAGTATAGGAGAGGTATATCAACTGGACAACTTTCACACCGGACTCTTCTCAGGTCCTTGTGGAGCCTTAGTAAGTACCGGGTAGCCCTCTTCCAGGTAACCAATTTAAGGAATACTTAACTCTAGATAGCTTTCACTCTGGGCTGTTCTATGGTTCTTTTGAACCGTAACAGACACCGGGTAGCCCTCTTCTAGGTAAGTATTTCAGATATGTTAATGGAGCGTTTTACACTAGACAACTTTCACTCCGGGCTATTCTAGGGACCTTTGGAACCGTAGTAGACACCAGGTAGCCCTCTTCTAGGTAAACATGATAGTATGCACCAGTTCAATAATGTCATAGAAAGCTCAAGTTTAATATGGGTAGTCTGAGTGGAGAAAAAATGGGCAATCGGCATTTTAATCTGGTGTAGAGTGGGGCCAAAAGGATAGACTATCCACAGACTATCAATAATATGCTCTAGAGGAAATACTTGCAAATACTACTGAGAGTTAAAATTACGAGTGACCTTAATAGAACTGATTCGATGAAGAGCTCGCGGATCCAAAAGAAGTGTCATCATTATACACAGGGTTGTGCACTATTTTCAGTACCAAAATCATGATCAACAAACTCTGGCACACCTAGGTCAGCAAAATGTGATCCTATGAGAAGGCGTTGATCGATCTTTATAAGTGATGGCTCAGCTTCATAAAACTCAGACTGTCCCGTGTTAAAACCCTGCATTACTTAGTAAGCCATAACACAGCGACGTTCTGTTTTTAAAAAGAACTTTTTTTTTTTTTGGTTGTAAAAAGACAATCAAACAAAACAGAGAATTTTGTTAGAAATAAAAACCTAAGTTAGTTTTTTTTTTTTAAATTAAAAAAAAAAAAAAAAACTGGAAGAGAAATTAAACAACAATTTTTTTTTAAAATTTTTTTTATTTTTTTTTTTAACTGAAAAAAAAAATCATTTCGTTGTAAAGCAAGTTTGCTTGGGTCGCCACACTTGTCTTGGTTGGTTTTGCCTGCATTTCCTCCAAACATGTCCTTTTAGGTTACACCTGAAACAAATCTTGTGAAAGAACTTGTTCGTGTATCTTGGGACGACATTGTTTCGTCTTTGCATCTTTCCTGACACCCATGCTGGTTGTTGATTTCCTTGCCCGCTTGTGAAGCCTAGAGCTGCTTTGTTATGATTATTTACTCCTTACTGGAGAATTTCATTTAGACTTTTGGTGCCTGTATTTAACATTCTCACACATTTCTTGAGATTTTCCAATTCACTTTGCAGGTATTTTTCATTTGACACTCAAGTAACCACGTCAGCCTCGAGGTTTTCTACTGTGACTTTTAGAGCAGAGTTTTCTAATTCTAAGGATTCAACATTTTGAATTAATATGAGATTCAACTTACTTACCTTACACCAGTTCTTGTACATATCTCCATATGCTTCACCTAGGTCAATATCCTCATTGTCAGTCTGCATATCTTCATTTGCCTCATGTGTAAGGTCGATATCCTCATTGTCAGTCTGTATCTCTTCAGCTGCCTCATGTGTTTCTGGTGTGGTAGGTTGTATCTGATTTGAGTCCCACCTTACCTCACTATCTTCCACAACTTCTACTGTAATTTTGAAGAACTTCTCATAGTTTGCATGTTCTTCCACATCATCGGGGTGGCACATGTAGCCATGGAATGCAACAAAATTGCTTGTTTGTTGTTCTACATGTTCATCATTATCAGAATCTTCAAAATCACTCCATGTAAGTGTGTAAGATTTCTTGTCTTTGTTGTTTCCACAATCCGCTGCAATGTGTCCATAGCCTCCACATTCATAGCGTTGAACGCCCTTGAGCTTAAAATCTTGATTTGGACCTTTTTGCTTCTGAATATTTCCAGTTCCACCCCCTTCGCTATTTGTTTTCATCCTTCCATATCCATTGGCTTTCTTCAGCATTTTGCCAAATTTCTTTGACAACATGGCCATGACCTCGTTCATTTCTATATCTGAGTCAGCTCCTGTAGGTACTGCAGCGCCGAATACAACTCTTTTATTGTCCTTGTTCAGGTACTTGTCTTCCTCTTCCATTTCTAACTCAAAAGTCTGCAAATTTCCCATTAAAGCATCTAAAGTTAGAGTTTTTAGATCTGCTAATTGCTTGATAGCAACAACTTGCATCTTGAATTTCGGAGGCAGTAATCTCAGAACTTTGCGAACCAGTTTCTCTTCTTCAAATGGTTCACCCAAGTTCCGTGCGCTATTTGCAAGGTTCTTTATCCTTGCACTGAACTCTGACTCAGTTTCTTCCATCCTTAGACTCTCATACTTGGTCATGAGCAATTGCAGCTTTGAGACTTTGACGGAACATGTTCCTTCATAGTGAGTCATAAGTGCTTCCCAGGCAACTTGTGCAATATCCGTGGCTGAAATCAGGTCAGCTAGAATTCACCTTCTCCAAGAGCACTATGAATTGCATTCATAGCTCTATTGTTTGCTGATGCTCGCTTCTTCTCATCTAGTGTCCATTGAGCCAGTGGTTTTTTCTTTTCTTCATTTTCGACCATCATTGTTGACGGGGTCCAAGCATTTTCCACGGCATCCCAGCATTCTTCATCCAGAGATTTTATAAATTCCTTCATCCTAGCCTCCCAATAAGAATAGTTGCTTACTCCTTTCAACAATGGTGGTCTTGTAATTGAGGCACCCTCTTCCATTCTGCAAAACAATACTCGAGTATCCCTAGGATCTCACTAGCAAATTGAGCGACACTGCTCTGATACCAATTGAAAATATGTATTACAGATTTGTATCACAATATGTAAAAATAAATGAAGCCCCAAAATAAGTATACAGCTGAATTTTTTAACACAGTTAGAGAACACCTCTTAATCTGCGGGGCCACGCCAAAAACTTTTTCACTCAAGATCAACCCGCGGTTTTTACAATTACAGGTTCAATGAATTACAAAACTAGGTCTACCACCTATTTAAACATTAACCTCGTAAAACAACTCTATGAAAAAATATACCATACAGTTTGAACTAATTCTACCAATTAAACAAACTGTAACCAACCTGAATTTTAACACAGCTTGTACTAATATAAAGTGGAGCTGACTTCTCTAGATAGTACACCAATCTTTCCCTATTTTGAAGTTTCCTGGCAGCGCCTTCCAAATAATCCTTTGTAGCACCTTCCAAATAATCCTTTATAGCACCTTCCAAATTCGTATTGCTTTTTTCCTTGTTTTGGAAACTTCACTTTTCTTCATGACATAGCTCCCTATTTATAGCTATTTTGAACCCATGTAATTAGGAATTTGCATTCCACATTTCATGCCACCATGCACGTACATTTCATCACTTCCACACATTTAATTTACTGTCATATTTCCATTTCATATTCCTTAAACTTCTCACACCCACACATGCATTAATCCATTTTCTTCCTTTGCATTTTACTGCCATATTTCCATTTCACATTCCTTAAACTTCTCACACCCACACATGCATTAATCCATTTTATTCCTTTGCATATTACACACGCACACACGTCCACCACTTAATACAACTCCATATTTCATGCACTATAATCTCCACAATTAGGATATTTATTTACATATGCCAACAAATATATATTAGTATGTACAATACGTAATATATATATATATATATATATATATATATATATATATATATATATATATATATATATATATATATATATAGTATTATATTTAGTACTAACAAGAGGCTTCTTTGGTAGCCTTTTTAGAGGTACGCTGTGGTGGTGTTATATTGAAATAGACTATGCACTATAAATAATAACGCAGATAAGGAAATGTTTATTTTGAAACCATGTACTAGGTATAACAATCATAACAATCCTTGAGGGATTGATTTGTAATATGCAGTTAGTTGGACGGTGTTTGCACACTAACATAATTTGATTAACTTTATAGTATCATCTATCGGACGGTGTTTGCACTCGTCCTAACAACCCTTCCAGGGTTTGAAAAAATATTTGGGGATTGATCAAATAGTTATTGTCAAGGTTTGGTCCAAATGTTGACATAGGAAATTAGAGCTCTTAGTTCACCTTCGATTAAATATATATTCAAAAATTAAGAGCTATAAATTTTATATCTCAATATTATATATGAGATAAATTTCAATATTTAGGACTCATGTCCAATATTTTCTATTGCAAAACTAGCACTATAAACAAGTTTAACTTTGGACAAATAATTATTGACTTTTGAATTGTATCAAGTCAATTTCACATTAGATATATATAATTTGTCCAAATATTGTTATCATATAATTAGTGCTATGAATTCACCTTCCAAGCAAAACTATAGTCGATTATTCATGCTAGATATCACAATAGTTTTAGGCTCATATAATCTAATTGTCACCACAAGATCAAAGTAAGGTTTAGCAACAACAGGTGCAACCTAACAATGACAACCATATTGAGAATTCATGCTTTTGTCTCATTTATAAGTTGTGTGATAATTCTCAGTAGCTATGGCCTATAGCAAATAATTAATTGCCAACAAGAGAAATAACAAATTCTCTTATATGAGCCTAAGTGCCTAACCAATAGATTATATGTCAAATGTTGTCAATTAATCACCTAGGCATTATATTGGTAATATAGCTCTCACAGATGCCAATAGAGCAAAATAGATATTATCCTAGCTTTTAAATGAATATGTTAATAAAATGATTTGAGAATCAAATATTCATGATATATACACATGTCACATGAATACATAGCCATCATGAAATAAAACATATTAATGTCTAAAAAGGATCAGAAAACTACTAATGAAATGTTTATAAAAGGGATAAGTAAATAGATGATTATCCATCAAACAATCACAAGGTGATCACCCACGATCACCATAATCTTCAAGCTCGTACTGCAATAGATCATCATCATTATCATTCAACCGCGTTTGCTTTAGGCAAACTGAGTGCTTGTGCTTTTTGGGCATCGGTTTGGTGATTGAGGATATTATCTTCATAATATATTATGTTTGGTGCCTAAATAGTCAAAGCACTTACGTAAAGCAGTCTCCAAAATCTGAAGGGTGGTCCAATTAGAGACATAGAGTCTGAAGGGTGGTCCAATTAGAGACAGAGATTGGGGATTACACAATAAAATTAGGGCCCTTAGCTTACCTTCTGGACAAATCTATATCCAAAAATAATGCATAAAAGTTTTAAACCCCAAGAAATAAAATAGATTTTAATGCCCAATACTCATGTGAAATAATTTATACTAGTGCTATAAATTCGCCTTCTGAGCAATGTTTATTTGATAATCAATCTATAGTTTCATGTATAAGATGCATGTTGAGATAGGCCTATAGCAAATAATTATTACCAACAAGTCCAGCACAATAAATTCTCCTTTTGGCAACATCATAATTTCATAATTATAACTTTCTTTGGTATGGAATAGCAATATCCTTCTAGCCACATGAAGCTCCTCTAACAACTAAGCAAATTAAGGTTCATACTTCATAGCGTATGCATATTTGTCCTACTCTCACAGATCCATTATTCACATCGAATGCACAAAGCTAATATCCAAAATTTCATTTGCATTTATCAACAATATTGCACAAGCAAAGCAAAAACCAAACTGACCTTAAGAAATTGCTGCAACATAAGAATGATGTATACGATCCCCGGAGGAACAATTATGATCATGTGGGTTTTGCCATTCACAGATTGCAAGGAGAGGGAAACTAGCAGATAACCCAAGCAGCATAGGAAAAACAAGTAAATGGACAGATTATTGTTTTCAAAGCAAAACAACTTTACCGGATTGGAGCGATAGATCCACACAAAAATTTTGGCTTCGTAAAGCAAGACTGAAGCTGTGCCACATGGGTCTGCAAGTGCTTTAATTAGCCTTCTGCTCTCTTTCCTTTCACCGCAGTGCCATTAAAATATGAGCTTGAGTCCACCTATCTCTCTACCAAATTTTGATATGATGCCTCTAATTTCTTCTTGCAGGTAGTCTGGCGGTCATGGCCGGAGAACCTCCACCACATCAGGTCTCTGTGTTTCTTGACGGAGATTGATCTGGGACCTAGGGACGAAGGTCTGGGGTGGCCTGGGACGCCGATCACCTGCCCTTATGCGAGAGATCGCCTCCGGCGACACAGGACGGGAGAAGTGATGCGCCTCTCGATAGCAAGAACAAATCAAAATTATCTCTAGGGCCGTCCCAATTGGCGATGGCCACCGCAATCGCCAAGTCGGGATTGGCCAAGACGAAGCGGATGTGCGAGTACGCGAAAACAAGGTCGCGAGGAGCCCTTCCGTGAAGACGGCCTACGCGGAGTGCGCAAGGCTATTCGCGTTGTCTTTGTCAGCCTCCTCTGTTCGTCGGAAAACTAGCCGGCTGACAGATTCCGAAATATCCGGAGATCTCCGATCGACAATTTCATCGGTTGGGACGTTCTCAATACGGCCCCAAAACCATCGAGGCCCTCCGATCGGCCATGCAATGAACGGATCGCCAGAAAAGCCTGTATCTACGCCAGGGCCGGATTTTAGGTTTTTGGGGCCCTGTTCTGGTAAATAACTGAGGCCCTCCAAAATCATAATTTTTAATATGCAAGTTTCGAACCTTTAACCTCCCAGTAAAAATACAATAAATACACATTGCTATCATCTCTTCATAGAACCTTTTAAATTTAATTGAAAACTTTTAATTTTTATATCTAAACTAGCTCAGTAAATATTAAATATTGGACCTCTAAAATTTGGGGCCCCTCTAAAACTGGGGGCCCTGTGCGGTAGCCCAGCTTGCACAGCCTAAAATCCGGCCCTGATCTACGCAACCTGATCTCGTCTGGGTCGTCGACCGATCCTTAGGGTCGCCGATCGCGTCTTTTTCTGGAGCACGTTGGAGCGGGGAAAGCCGGCCTCACGCGATGCTCTCCGATCGGCGCGACCAGCGGTTGATTTGGTGATGTACAGTCGTTCACTAAGGATTGGCCGGAGGCGCTACCTTCAGCTTCTAATGGGATTGTGTTTTCAGTTTCGTTTTCTTCTCAATGATGCCCAACATCGTGCTGATAACGTGTTAAACAAAAATAATAAGGAGAAGGGAGAAAGAGCAGCGAGGTTTCCGTTAGAATTCTTAAACAAAAGTATCACCAGCTATAAGATAATAACAATACATATAAAAGGTAATAACCTATCAATTACAACTACTATCATATATATAATAATGTCCATAATAATAATATTTATAACAATATCCACTTTTTTCACGTAGACCATCAAGCTCAATCGAACCTGAAATTTTTTTTTTTTTTTAAGGTGAGACGCGCGTTTTTAATAAAACGACGTCGTTTTTGCATCCGTATGCACCATGCATGGTGCATACGGATGCATGCACAGCATAACTACTCCGGCCCTGGGCAAGGGCAGGCTGAACCCTTGTCCAAGGCCCATTCTTGGAAGTGGCCCACCACCCTATCCCAATACCTTTTATATATACTATAGATATTTTATATAATAATTTAGTATAAAGTTGTTTTAATGTATTGAAAGCTAGTCTAGTTGGTAATGGTTGTGGTTTGAATGCATGAAGTCTCGGGATTGAGTCCCTTTATGGCTTTATATGTATGTTAATTGGCATTTAATATTTTTCTCCTAGTCCTTACTCTTTGGAGATGAATAATATATTAAAATTGAATTTAGGGATATTATTGTTATATCTCTTTAGAGATGAATTTAGGATATTATTATATAGTATTAAAATTGAATTTAGAGATATTATTGTTATATTAAAATTGTAACTTATAAAACTTATTTATATTTTTAATTTGTGTTTTTTTTTTAATTTAATTTGTAATTTTGTGATTTTTTTTTTTTACCTTTTTATAACTATAGTGAGATTTATAATATAGATTGATTTTTGATTCATATCAAATTTTGAATATATTTCTATTCGAGTAATTTACTACTTATATTTAAAATATGTATTATCTTGTGAACATTATAATGAGTTATGTATATATAATATATTTTGTGATTTAGTTATAAAAAATATTTTAAAAGATAGTTTAGTTTTTTATGAATTATTTAGTCAATGTAGTTTAGAAGTCCTATTGTGCATCATCGTATTCAAATTAATCTAGAAAAAATTTAAATTTGATCTAACTAAAAGAAAAAGTATTTATATAATTTATAAATATGATATCAATATAGAAGATGTGTGATTTATTATGTCTTTTTTATTCAAACTATTTTATCTAATTAATTATATTTTATATTTTATTATGAATATCTTTTATCATGTTTAGAATATTTTGATTTATTGCTCCAAATAATTAAGATTTTTTGCTATGCTCTTATTTATAAGTTTTGTTTTATAAATTTTTATTAAAAATTATTTTATTATATATTATAATAGTAATGTGGTTCTCTATAAGCTCATTTGGTTTTAAATTATTTATTCATTTTTATAAACTATAATTTTCATTTATTTATTTATGAAAGCACTGATGGAGTTATTGACTATTTTAGATTTAATAATGCGTCTAGAATTGTTTTCATATGTATGTATAATTGTTAAAAACGTGTGAATCTTATTTCAAGTTATTTGACATTAGTATTTGATTGTAGTATATTTGCAAGCAAATAATACCCGGAGTATCGGGTAACCGATCCACATGGAATTGGTTGTATTAAGCACCAATTACTAATTTATTCTATAAAGCCAATTCTAGTGATTGACTTGGATGGTTGCAATAAATAAATAAAATAAAGCAATGATTCAGGGTGATGAAAACAATAGAGAGAGACTGAGATTCATGGGATTCAAGTGTTTAATCCCCTAGTGCCTAATCTAATGTAATATTAAATCCGAGTTTAAACGAGTGTGAGGATGCAAAGTGGTATAGAGCTACTCCCGTAGCCCCTAACACTTGCTAGTGAATATCTACTCTCGTGATATAAACACCCAAATAGAACGAGAGCAAGCATCATAATAAATTCCTAGCTACTACCATCTCTCGATATGCAAATAATCAAGAATTAAACTCCATATATAAATTACCCTTTTTCAAGGTGCAACAATAATGTGCAATTGTGTGTGCCCTAAATTATGCCAACTCCCGTTGTGACACAAAGAAAGCATACGAATCACGTAACTATGGCAACTAATTACTGGCATCAAGAATAATAAACACAATTGCAACACACATTTAAAACCCAAATAATAATATATTAAAAAATCTGAGAGCACAGAAACATAGGTTCATAAACACTTTTTACCCAAGAATCTTTAATGGAATTTAGCTAAATATGGCTAAATTATACATTACAAATATAATAAAAGAATTACAAATCAAAGAGAGTGCAAGATTGAACCACGCAATTTCCCCAAATCTCCCTAGCTAGCTTTCTTCTTGAATCTCAAGACAACTTGTGGCTCTTGATTTCTCTCTTTCTTGTCTTCAAAGATCTCTGAATGAATATTAGGGTTGAGAAATGTGGGATTTTATAGCCAATACAAAGCAAGGGCGAATTTGGAATTTCCTTCATTAATTATGATTTGCCGCCCTTTTGTTTCTTTCGTAATAAGTAGGGGTGAGCAAAATAACCGGACCGACCGAAAAATCGAATTAATCAAAATTTTCGGTTATCGGTTCGGTTTCGGATATATAGTTCAAAAAAAGTCGGTTATTTCGATTTTTCGGTCGGTTATTGATTTTTTTTTCAAAAAAATCGATAACCGACCGAAAAACCAAGGCTTAATTTATATAAAAAATAAGGTATAGGACCCAAACTAAGTCTAATAAATAAATAATATTCTCAAACTTAGGCAAAAAATTTATGAAGTTGGTGACTGTGACTGCGACTTAAAGCCATGCATGTTTAGGTTTAGCACTGTAAGTACTAAGCAACAAGAACATGTAATTTACATGGATAAGTGTGTCTTGTCCTAGACTATCTCCAAGAGAAAAAGGTTAACACCATGTGAACAAAGTGTCATTCTATTTGTCCGGTCAGCATTAATTCTATGATTTGATAAGTGCCTTTGAGCTTAAAATATTGATGTTATCACATTTGTGCTTGTTTTTATAGTTATTTTGAATCATCTTAATAATTAAGTTATTTAATTTTGCTTATTTAATACATGTTTTCTTTACTATTCTCATTAGGATATGATTTTACATTCGTTTTGAATGTTTTACGGTGTTTGTTAGTGTTTTTTGAACCATTTTAGGTCAAAGATATGAGCAAGGGGAATTCAATGATAAGTTTAAAGCAATTTTAGACAAGTTCGGAGCTCAGAAGACTTGATATGTTGAAAATTTTCAAAAAATATCGTGATCGAGACTACGCAGCAACATTACAAGCAAAAGGCGGCAGCAAAATTTCAAATTGAAAAGTAGCAAATAATTTCCTAATCATGAAGGCTTCATTCTCCAAAGTTAAAAGGCAGCAAATATATATCTAAAATCATTAATTGGCAATTTCCTAAAAATAAAATAAAGGAAATTTCAATCTCGCCTCAGCTTTGTATCTACTATAAAATTCCACCTTCCTCAATCCTAATAAAAGAGAAGATTAGAATAGACAATTCATAATTTAGAATCCATAATCCAGAATTTAGAGATCTTTGGAGACAAGAAAGAGAGAAGTCAAGAGCCACAAGTCGTCTTGGGGATCAAGAAGAAGACTAGTGAGATTTTAGAAAATCATCTGGTTAATTCTTGTACTCTTTTGATGATTTGTAATTCTTTATTATTATTTGCTATGTATGATTTAGCCATGTTTAGCTAAATTCTTTAGAGATTCTTGAGTAAAAGTGTTTATGAACCTATGTGCCTAAGTTCTCAGTTTCTTTAATATATTATTATTTGGGTTAACTTGTGTTGCAATTGTGTTTTATATTCTTGTTGCTAGTAGTTTAGGGCCCGAATTACTTGTTTCATAGCTTTGTTTGTGTCACAGCGAGAGTTGGGCATAACTTAGGGCACACACAATTGCACCTAATTGTTGCATCTTGAGAAAGGGTAATTTATTAGGGGGATTTAATTATTGATTATTGCGCATCGAGAGATGGTAGTAGTTAGGAATTTATGATGCTTGATCTTGTTTTATTGGGTGTTTAAGCCACGAGAGTGAAATTCACTAGTGTTAGTGACTACGAGAGTAGCTCTATACTACCTTGCATCCTCACACTTGTTAAATCAGATTTTAATATTATCATTAAGATTTGGCACTAGGTGATTAAATACTTGAATCCTAGGAATCTCATCTTCTCTCTGTTGTTTTCAAAATCCCGAATCTCTGTTTTACTTTATTTTATGCAAAATCAATCATCTAAACAATTGTTATGATTAGCTCTAATGAATAAATTAGTAACTAATGATTGATACAACCACTTTCTCGTGGATCGATAATTCGTACTCCGAGTATTATTTGTTTGCAAATATACTAAGCATCAAATATATTTGCTGCCCTTTTAATTTTATTGGGACCAGCGCCTCTTTTGATTTGGATTTAAACAAAGTCCCTTTTCCTTTGTAATTCCAGCGCCAATTCGAAATTAAGCGCTGCACGTTTCTCGACCTCGACGCGTCGAGGTTCTCCTTCCACGCGTCGAACGTAATTAGTCCGAACTTATATGGAGTACTGCCAAATTTCGACGCGAGGATTCAACGCGTTGAGTCTTCTACTATTCAATTTTGTCCATTTTACTCCAAACTCACCCTAAAACTTCCCTTGCTAATAGAATTGACCTACAATGATTCAAAAATACTGACAAACAACGTAAAACATTCAAAATAAGTGGGGACCATAATTAAATAATAAAATAAAGAATTATGCAAATAAATTATCATTTTTACAGAATTGAACCCAACAAATATGATCAAACTAATACTAAAAAGCATAATTAGACTCACATCAATATTTTTTTCCCTTATTTAATTTAAATTTTAGTTATAAAAATATATAATAATTTAATATATAGCTCATTTTTGTTCCTACGCCCTGAGCTTATAAAATGATAGGACCGACCCTAGTATCAAATAAGGTTTTAAGAAAAGAGTTATTAGCTCAACTATTAATAACCCTAAACATTTTGTTTCTTGTGCTTGTATTTTTTTCAAAAATAACCTTTTCATAGGATTATTTTGCTACAAAATGTTTGTGAAGCAGCTATCCTTTTGGGTTAAACTGGGAATATTCTGAATCATTTCAATAAGCATCAACTTACAAGCATTATGGTTCCAACCATCCATTGTATATTCAATGGATGGAGAGACGATTGAGTTACCATGATTTACATCTTCCTAGATACTCTGTTAGGCCGGGATGTGGGGACCCTTAGAGTTGGGGTTCAACCTTTTGGAAAGAATGGATGGAGAGAAGAATCCCAACTATTTCAAATTTTGTGTCACGCAATGGAGCACTCTCTACTATTCAGTCCATTGAGTAAATGGTTGTTCAAATGCTGGCTTGAGAGCAATTAGAGAAAATTAAAACCTTAATCCACATGTTGGCAAATTATTGTGTATACTATGGTCTACATAGTTGTGTGTACCATTAATATTATGTACATTTTTAATATACTAAAAGTACATTATTTGCGTACTGAAGATACATTATTTGATAATATATATAAAATAATGTATTTTCAGTACTCAAATAATGTACCTTCAGTTTCAGTACACAAATAATATATTTTTAGTATATTAAAAATGTATTTTTCATTTATAGTCCACACAACTGATCCATGTAATAATGATTGCCACATGTTAATGACAAGGGATCCAGTCTCACCAGCAGCAGTGTGGGAGCAACCTCTCAAAGTGAGGGGGCTCCTTGTGCGCAGTAAACAAAGGTCTAGCCTCTGTGATTCATGTTCAGTTGAGTTATCATGATTTATATCCTCTTCCAAGATGCTCTGTCGGGCCGGGGTGTGAGGGCTTTTAGGATTGGAATTCAGCCTTTTGGAAAGAATGATTGCCACACGTTTTAGACTTGAGATAAATATTCTTTAATCTTTATTGTCATTTTATATTTAGCAGCTGACTTAACAAGTTTACCAAACACTCTTAACTTCAATATATATAATCATCTAATTTAACTTTTAGTTTTTAACTTCTAACTTTTTACTCATAATATGAGCCAATATGCCGCTCTTAGAAAAATGTTCTATACTTTCCTCCCAAAATATGTCGTGCAACCGTATGCATCATACATGGTCCACACTGTTGTAAAAACATCATTGTTTTTATTAAAAAAGACGCATTCGACTTAAAAAAAAAAATCAGTTTTGATTGTTGTTAACGGCGTTATGTTGTGCATAATTCACTACTACAGAATTCACATACAACGTCGGGCCTTTAACGTCGGCTATTCATATAGCCGACGTTGAAGACATTTTAATTATTTTTTTTTAAAAATTAAATTTATAACGTCGGCTATTTATTATTAGCCGACGTTATAAAAAAAAAAAAAAAAAAAAAAAAAAAACCTACGACGACGGCTGGATATCTGGCCGACGTCATAGGATATTTTTTATTTTTAAAAAAATTATTTATATATAACGTCGGCTAATTGCTATTAGCCGACATTATATACGAATATATATATATATATATATATATATATATATATATATATATATATATATATATATATATATATATATATATATATATATATATATATATATAATACGACGTTGGCTAACTATCTAGCCGACGTCGTATGATTTTTATTTTTTTTTTAAAAATTGTTTTGTTTATAACGTCAGCTATGTGTTATTAGCCGATGTTATATACTTTATAAAATAGACTCGCTGCTTCAATTTCAGTGACTTTCCTCGTCGCCTCCATCACAACCCTGCTCCGCCGCTTCATCGCACAACACCACCATCCATCTCGCCCGTCGCTTCATCGCACTGCCGCCGCCGCCGCCGCTGACGCAACCCTCCCAGTCGCCATAGCCACCGCGTCGTCCTCCGTCGTAGCCACCGTGTTGTCCTCCTCCTCCTGCGTCGTCTGTCCTCCTCATCCGCCGCTGCAACTTCAAGCCAACTCGCCGCCACTGCATCGTCTGTCCTCCTCGCCGCTGCATCGTGTCGCCGCTCCGCCATCGACGGAACCCTCCGCCGCAGGAGCTACGTTTTTTAATTTTTTTTAATTATTATTTATTAATTTCGAATTTTAGTAAATATATTTACATTTTAGAGTTTATTTGTATATATTTGTAATTATTATTGATTTATTTTGAATTTTAGTAAATATATTTGCATTTTAGTGTTTATTTGTATTATATTTGAAATTATTATTATTAATTTATTTCGAATTTTAGTAAATATATTTGCATTTTAGGGTTTATTTGTATATATTTGTAATTATTATTGATTTATTTTGAATTTTAGTAAATATATTTGCATTTTAGGGTTTATTTGTATATATTTGTAATTATTATTGATTTATTTCGAATTTTAGTAAATATATTTGCATTTTAGTGTTTATTTGTATTATATTTGTAATTATTATTAATTTATTTCAAATTTTAGTAAATATATTTGCATTTTAGGGTTTATTTGTATATATTTGTAATTATTATTAATTTATTTTGAATTTTAGTAAATATATTTGCATTTTAGGATTTATTTATATATATTTGTAATTATTATTGATCTATTTCGAATTTTAGTAAATATATTTGCATTTTAGTGTTTATTTGTATTATATTTGAAATTATTATTAATTTATTTCGAATTTTAGTAAATATATTTGCATTTTAGTGTTTATTTGTTTATATTTGTAATTATTATTGATTTATTTTGAATTTTAGTAAATATATTTGCATTTTAGTGTTTATTTGTATTATATTTGCATTTTAGGGCTAGACTTTTACATTAGGTTGCACAACTTGCTTGTTACTTAGTGTACTGAAAAACTAATACTACTTATAACTAATCTATTCTCAACACAACAATTATTTTAGATATTTGTTGAATCAATGTTAACAAAAGTTTATTTGGAATTAGTATTATCCTAGATTTACTTGTGATGGATAAAAGCTGGATGAATGCTTCTCGGTTGAGTACGGAATATAAGCCAGAGTTAGAGAATTTATGGAGTTTGCAAAACGTCATCTTCCAAATAATGATGCGATGTTTTGGTGTCCTTGTAAGAAGTGTTGTAATCTAAAACTATTAAGTGCAAAGGACATATATGATCATCTAATTTGTGATGGAATTAATCTAAATTATACAAAATGGATATGGCACGGTGAAGGAGGAAGAGAGACTAGTACATCTAACATGTATGTTGACAATGAAGCAAATGAAGATGATAAGTCTGAAGATAGGTTGGACGAAATGTTCCGTGATGTTGGAGAAGAGTTCACAAATCGATCAAATGAGTTAGATGAATTATTAAATGATTCAAAACAACCTTTATGGCCAGGGTGTAGTAAATATACTCTCTTATCTGCTGTTTTGAAATTATTCAACTTAAAAGCTGGGAATGGATGGAGCGACAAGAGCTTTACTACTTTACTTGATTTAATAAACGATATGCTTCCAGAAGATAATGGACTCCCGAAGAGTACATATGATGCCAAAAAGATTATGTGTCCTATGGGGATGGAGCGACGTCGTTTTATTGTCATAATGATTGCATATTGTTTAGGAATGATTACAAAGAATTGAATGCATGTCCAATTTGTGGGGCATCTCGATACAAAATAAGAGAGCATGTTGTTGGTAAGGCAAGTTCGAAAGGGCCACCAGCTAAAGTTATGTGGTATCTCCCAATTCTTCCAAGATTTAAGTGTATGTTTGCAAATCCAAGCGATGCGAAAAACTTAACATGACATGCATATCAAAAAATTTTTGATGGCAAACTTCGACACCCAGCTGATTCTACTCAATGGAAAACCTTTGATAATGCTTTTTCTGAATTTGGCAATGAGTCGAGAAATCTTAGACTTGGACTTTGTACTGATGGTATAAACCCTCACCGGAACCTAAGTAGCAAGCATAGCTCGTGGCCAGTTATGTTAGTGATTTATAATCTACCTCCTTGGTTGTGTATGAAACGCAAATATATATTACTGTCCTTGATGATTTCTGGCCCAAAACAACCCGGTAATGGTATAGATGTCTTTTTGGCACCTTTGATTGAGGACTTGAAAAAATTGTGGGATGAAGGTGTGTTAGTGTTTGATGCATACCGGAAAGAGAATTTTAAGTTGCATTCTATGCTTTTTTGCACAATCAATGACTTTCCAGCTTATGGAAACCTGGCTGGGTATAGTGTCAAAGGACATAAGGCATGTCCTATATGTGAAGATAATACATGTTATTATCAACTTGTCCATGGCAGAAAGACAGTCTACTTAGGTCACCGGAGGTTTCTTGATAGAGTTCACCCTTACAGGAGATTAAAAAAGGCTTTCAATGGGCAACAAGACTATACATATGCTCTACAACCACTGACTGGGATTGAAGTTTATGAACGTGTAAAAGCTTTAAATGTTACTTTTGGTAAAACTCAAAAGCTTAAATCTCAAAGAGGTAAGAGGTCAAGAGCTAATGGTTGAGATACCTCCAAATGAAAAGAGTCTATGGAAAAAGAAATCTATATTTTTTGATCTTCTATATTGGAAGACATTAGATGTGAGATATAGTATTGATGTGATGCATGTGGAGAAAAATGTGTGTGATAGTCTTGTTGGAACTCTTTTAGATATAAAAGGTAAGACTAAAGATGGACTCAATGCTAGATTAAACTTGATTGAAATGAACATACGAGCTATATTAGCTCCACGCTGATAAGAGTGTAAAAGTTTATAATTTCACCTTGCATTTAAGCTTATTTTCCTTGTTATTTGTTATATTTTTGCCCAAAGTATCCTCATTTGATTCATTTGTGTGTTTATGTGTAATTCTTAATGATTTAGATGAATTGAGTGATTTTTGGGGCATTTTGGATGCTTATAGAGCCAATGGGAGTCAATGAGAAGCTATGAAGATGGAGAAACACATTTTAGAGAGCCAAATTGTGGTGTGTTTAGTGGTCTTGGTCATTTGGACAAACAAAGGCAAAAGTGGAGCAAAAGAGTAAGAAGTTGAAATTCCCGCACAAATCGTCCACTGCTCGGTTTTTTGATCATATCTCTGCGTACGAATGTCCAAAACAAGTGAATGTTATATCATTGGAAAGCTAACTTGAAGGGCTACAACCTTTATTCAAGCACCAAAGGCTAATTCAAAAGTTTAGAGGGAGAGAGGGAGAAAAAGTACCTAGAAGACAGTCGTAGTGCACAGGCAGATCACTGCCTGGTGGCCACGGGTATGGCCACGGCCGTGGCCATGGCCGTGGCCACACCCGTGGCCACTGGGCAGTGTGATATGCATTTCTAGCCACGGGTGAAGCCACGCCGGTGGCCACACCCGTGGCCAGCCTCTGCAACTCAAACCAGACCCATTTTTACCCCTTTAAATTGGATTTTCCACCCCAAAAACACAACTTTTCATTTCTCTTTCACTCCATAGCTAGGGTTAACTTTAGAATAGCTTAGATAGGTGTAGATTGGTTGTTTCTTTCCATTTCCAAGCTCAAGAACATTGCAAATCTTGGATTTCAAGGCTTCAACAGAGAAGTGTTCTTTTTCTCTTCTCTTTACTTTTCATCTATGCTTTCAATTACTCTTTCAATATTGTGTATCTTTTGTTATATTATGAGTAGCTAAGTGTTTTGTTACTAGGATTTGGTTTGATTTCTTGCTATTGATGCCTATTTGAGTTGTATTGCATAAAGGAGATTATTTGGGTGATCTAGGGTTGTTGTGTGAAATGGGTTTGTTGAGAAATTTGTGTATGATTGTTGGATCCCAATTATATGCTTGATTTGGAGTGTGTTTGTTGCTACGAGAGTAGAGCTTGTACACTAGCCACACATTCACACACTTAATGCCCAATACGAGAGTATTAAGGAGAATTTATGCCTTGTGTTCTTGCTTGGGCAACTTTGGGTTGAATTGCCACGAGAGTGGAGTTTAAGGTTAGGTTGCAAGTCCAAATAGCTACGAGAGTGGTATTTGGACACTTTTGTGCATCTCACTTACCCTATGCCTTGTTTAATTCCCTAATCTTGAGTACAATATTTGGCATCTTAGCTTGAATCAACCAAGTCCCGGTCCTTTGTTTTACTTGTCTTATTTGTTATTAGCTTAATCATATCAAACCAACTCCTTATTGATAGGTCTAGCTTCTAAAAGGGTAGTTTTAGCTTGTGCTTAACTCCACTTTACATCAATTCCTAACATTACAAGAGCCATCTCCAGTGGAACGATATCTAAACTCTATACTGTAATTTGTTACTTGATGGATGCGTGAAAACCGTCCTCATCACACGCCAAGGAGATAAGAAGACATATTTGCCTCCAGCTGCTCATACTTTATCAAGAAAGGAGAAAATAAGTTTTTGTGAGTGTTTACGTGGAGTCAAGGTACCACAATGGTACTCATCAAATATTAGAACACTTGTGAATATGCAAGATTTAAAATTGGTGGGATTGAGATCTCATGATTGTCATGCCTTAATGCAGCAACTATTGCCAGTGGTTGTTAGATGTATATTGCCAAAAAAGTTGAGATATACTATTATAAGATTTTGTTTCTTTTTCAATGCTATCTGTGGAAAAGTGATTGATCCAGACAAACTAGATGAATTGAAAAATGGCATTATTGTTACATTGTGTCAGCTGGAGATGTATTTTCCACCGTCATTTTTTGATATCATGGTTCATTTGGTTGTACATCTGGTGAGAGAGATCAGACAGTGCGGTCTTGCTTATTTGAGGTGGATGTACCCATTTGAACGGTACATGGAAGTCTTAAAAGGTTATGTGAGGAACCGATATCGACCAGAAGCATCTATTGTTGAAAGCTATATTGCTGAGGAGGTAACTGAATTTTGTACTGAATATTTGGCGGGGGTGGAAGCTATTGGTCTTTCTAAGTATCGCCATGGAGGAAGAAGTGCTGGGAAAGGTACTCGAGGACGCAAAGTAGACAGTATGCCTCGTGAAGATATTGAGCATGCACATTTGTACATCTTGCATAATACAAGTGAAGTCGAGCCATATTTAGATGAGCACAAAGCATTGATTAAAGAGCAAAATCCAAGAAAGACAGACATGTGGATTGTGAGCGAACATAATCGTACTTTTATTAGTTGGTTCAAGAATAAAGTTCTGAGTGCTGATAACTATTCTGAAATAGTACGATGGTTAGCTCATGGTCCTTGTATGCAAGTCATATGTTATACTGGATATGATATAAATGGAAGAGCACTATGCAAAACAGTGGAGTTTCTTTGGTTGCAAATTTAGTGCACTTCAGTAGTTCGAAAGATAAAAATCCGGTGATTGCAGAGTTGTCATATTATGGTGTGATTGAAGAAATATGGGAGACTGAATATGTTCAGTTTAGAGTGCTAATGTTCCGATGTAAATGGGTAGATAGTAAACACGGTGTTAAAGTTGATGAGTTAGGGTTTACACTTGTCGATTTGAACAAGGAAGGTCACAAAAATGAGCAATTCATAATGGCATCTCAAGCAAAACAAGTATTTTATGTTACTGATCCTAGTGTAAAAAATGGTCTGTTGTTCTTCATGGAAAGAGACAAATTACTGGTGAAGGGAGTGAAGATGTTAGTTATGAGATTGAGGAAATACCACCTTTTTCTTCAAGTTTATTGCCAGTTATTATAGATAATGAGATAGATGAAGTGCATGCATCACAGGATGATCATCATGAAGGACTATAAGAGAATTGATTATTATTTGTAATGCTTTAACTTCTTCTTGTGTTTACTATATCTAAATATTTACAGTTATATTTATATATACTATTCTTTTGCCATTCACTAATAATTTCTTTGCTAAACAGCCATATGGATTCATCAAATGATCCCCCTATTGATAGTACCACCCAAGCTAAAGGTACTAATACCAAAGCTAAGAAGAGGGATGCCACCATTTTGACAAAATTAATTTATGGGCGTAGTGACACAAACACGAAGATGGTGGTTCAATTTGATAGTAAACACGATCCTGTTGGAGCAGGGAGCGCCCAATTCAAAAGTTATGTTGTGCTGATTGCACGAAGCAAAGTTCCTATCACATATAAAAACTGGAAAGTGGTCCCAGAAGAGAGTAAAGCGTTGGTGTGGGATGATATCGTGGTATGCAACTTATTTATAAAACTTTTGAATTAATTGTATTTGTTTCTAATAAATAATCTTGTCTGAGCGTTTATGATATTCCCAATGATCCGAATCTGAATGAGTCTTTGATGAAATATGCGTCTGAACGGTGGAGAGACTTTAAAAGTAGATTAAACAGAGACTTTATATTCAATAATGAAGACCTAATAAACAATACTCCATGTAAAAAATACACATTCATTGATCAAAATACATGGAAAAAGTACGTGGAGCTTCGCAAAACTGCAGAGTTTGAGGTATATATTATTATTTTTCTATCAATTATTTATTAACTCAAATATATTAAAGATATATTATTACTTAATGTTTTCTTTTTGTGTAGGAATCAAGAAAGAAACATCAAGAGATACAGAGTAAGAATGTCCATCCATATAATTTAGCCCGAGGAGGCTATAAGAGATTGGAGAAGATTATGATGGATGAGAAGATGAAAGAACAAGAAGAAGCTGCAAGTTCAAATCCATCGTCAATAGTTTCTCCTCCATCTCCTCCAGCTAGACATGAAAAGTGGAAGAGGGCAAGAATGGACAAATCAGGAAATATTAACAACGAAGCGACTAGAATGGTCTTGGAAAAGATTGTAAGTAATATTTTATAATTTTCTACATTATTAAGATAGATAGTAATCATTATTAAATATTGTTTTTATATGTTAGGATTTGCTATCATTGCAAGCTTCCCAAGGAGAATTTGTTGAGTCCGGTTAGATCCATGGCATTGCGGACGTGTTAGATCCATGGGTAGAGGACATGGCTTAAAAAGCTACTTTGGTCATGTAAAACGTCGTCAAAGCCAGATGCCTACACCAGAAGTAAAAGATATGATTAAGGCAGCAGTTGCTGAGGTGTTAGCCAATCAAGAGAGGAAAGTGGCCGAGGCGTTAGCAATTCGAAGAGAGAAAATAGAAACATCCATGCAAGCAACCATTGATGAGGAATGAAATTAGTAGTATGAAGACTCCAGCGGCTGAACCTGTACCATCAAGGCAGGAGGAAGACATGTGTGTAGCTGTCCAACCACATTGTCATAGTGAAAAAGCAAGTTCTCTAGACCCTTTTGCTGATTTACCGGCCGTAAGTAATCATTTATAGCTAATCTTATTATTATTTATTAAAAACATTTTAGCTATTTTTTAATATGAATTCATGCTGTTAGGAGAAGAATGTGAATTGTATTTGGAAGATCCCATTAGACGTAAAGTTGCACGTGGGACGGTTTACAAGGCCGAAAGGGTTCACGAGATACAAATACATGTGGATCAAGTGAAGGTCAGCGTGAACAAAATTCTCGTGTCAAGTGCAAAGGTACCCTTCCCTATCGATGAGGTTCAGCTGTTAAGAGATGCACTGCTTAACTTTATTATTTGGCCAAAGAAGTTGGTTGAGTTGTATACCCAAGCTGATGAGGTATGTATTTTCAAAATTTTTGGATTTTAAATAGTATTTAATTTACTTTTTAAAAATAGTAATTGTTACTTAGAGGAAATTTCAATTTTGGTCATATGACTATAGGGGTCTTGTTAATTTTAGTCCATGACTTTCAAAAATGTCAATTTAGTACCTTAACTATGCAAATTTTTTTTATCAATTTTGGTCACTCCGGCCAAATTGCCGGTCAAATTTCGCCGGAAAATTTTAATAATTAAAATAATGAGGATATTTTGGTTGTTTCACGTCTCTTTTCTTCTTCCCAGACGAGTCCATCCCTTCCTTGCCCGTTTTCGGTGAATGCAATGAACTAAGATGATGGGGAAAGGAGGATTGATGATATTAAAGATAGGGTTTACAGGGAGAAAAGAACGTCGGAAGCGGGAGAGAAAGGGATGGACTCGCCGGAGAAGAAGAAAAGAGGCGTGAAATGACCAAAACATCCTCATTATTTTAATTACTAAAATTTTCCGGTGATATTTAGCCGGCAATTTGGCCGGAGCGACCAGAATTGACAAAAATTGCATAGTTAAGGTATTAAATTGACACTTTTGAAAGTCAGGGACTAAAATTAACAAGACCCCTATAGTCATATGACCAAAATTGAAATTTCCTCTTGTTACTTATATTGAACAGTTAAAAATGACTTATGATTCCGGTGTGCAACGACCTTCTGTTGATCTCACTATAGCTGATCCGACTTCTTTGAGTCCTCGGTGTTTAAAGGTATATAAAATTGTTCGCAAACTTGATGAAAATGTTGTGATAAAGATGTGGCGTGATATTGTGGGCGATGTTGACTATACCTTACAACTTGACCCGTTGGAGATTTTGAGTTTCTTAAGGATGGAGACATTAGACGTTTCGATATTGCAGTTCTTTATAAGGTAATAATTAAGTTCTTTACTATTATTTGTTTATATAATATTTTTTCATTTCATCTATTATATTACTAATATATATGATTGATTGTATTTTTGAATAGGGGTCTTTATGACAAATTTGAATTGGCATCAAAGACCACATATGACTTCTTAGATCCACATTTCATTCAACAAGTTTCGAATACTATAGATGAACGGACATGGTATATCAACGTCACCATGCAATATGGACAGAAACAATGCTATCTAGCGCCATATATATTAAAGTAAGTTTTAGTTGTTTCAAATAAAATAACTTATAATATTTTTTAATTGTTGAATAAAAATGAATCGTTCCAGACAGCTCTCTCTCAGTTAGTTAC
This sequence comes from Ipomoea nil, assembly GCF_001879475.1. Taxonomy (NCBI): domain Eukaryota; kingdom Viridiplantae; phylum Streptophyta; class Magnoliopsida; order Solanales; family Convolvulaceae; genus Ipomoea; species Ipomoea nil. The sequence goes on along the minus strand of NW_017617992.1, from coordinate 109,422 downwards.
AAATCCTCTGCTATTTTGACGCTTTTTCGTTTCCGATGGCGGCACCGCCGGGGGCCGCCGAGCCCCCACCACGCACGTTCGCAGATGTTCTCTCGAAATCTTCTTCTGATCCCCCCCTACGAACACCAGGAAGATACAAAGGAATGCCAGCGATTTCTTTCACAGATCAAGACATACAACAATTTTCCCAGAAATTCCGTTTTGCGCTGGTGGGTAAATTTTCTAAAGGACGTCCATCTATGGCTGAACTTCGTAAGACTTTCGATCAGATTGGCTTTGGTGGAGCGTTCTCACTCGGTCTTTTAGATCAAAGGCATGTACTCATCAATTTTGATCTAGAAACTGACTTTCAGAGGTGTTGGCTCTGAAAATCTTGGTTAGTTCGAGGCTTCATCATGAGGATCTTTAAATGGTCACCGGACTTCAGACCAGATATAGAATCCCCAATCGTTCCTGTATGGATTGCTTTCGATGGACTTCCGGCTCACCTGCAGGATAAAAGGGCTATTTACTCGATCACCAACCTCATAGGAACCCCGCTCAAGGTGGATTCTTCAACTCTTTTGCACAACAGACCGTCGTTGGCCAGGGTTTGTGTAGAGTTGAACGTTAGCCAACGCCTTCCGGATCAGGTCTGGATCACAAATGGATCATACGGTGGATTCACTCAAAAAGTAACCTATGAATACATCCCCCCATATTGCATGGGATGTCGAAAATTTGGGCATCTTTCGTCAGATTGTAGAAGCAACCACGTTGATGATCGCCCGCAAGAACCATATCGGGAACCCCCTAAGGATCCCCCGCAAACAATCACTCTACCTGCCCGTCAACCTCAGATTGTTCCTCCTAGAAAACGCTGGCGACTAGTTGAGAACTTGATAGCTGATCCCCAAGACAACGTTTCTGCAAATTCACCAACTGAACCAGTTTTGAATGACTCAGGGAGCTCTGCGTTGCCAGTGTCCATCCCAGATGCCAACGCCTCGCTTGGGCCTGTTCTCATTGACGATCATGGCGTCCGCTCCTCATCTCGTTCAGACTCCCAGCCAGGACATCTATCGGAGGGTGATGAAGTCTCCGAAGCTCAAAGCTTCTCAAAATCCTTGCTAGAGTCATGGAAGGAAGCGAGTAAAGTTTTTGCCTCCAAGATTAGGAGATCGCGCCTGGATGACTATATAACAGTAACCAAGAAAAAGAGTCGGCCTCGGAAAGACTACTCTGCAAATACCCCCTCAGTAACCACCCGGCTAGCTGTGGGGAAAATCGCTCGAGTATCCTTCTCTCACCGTCTCAAATGAATCTGCTCATCTGGAATGTTAGAGGCCTCATCACCTCACGGCGCAGGCTGAAACGAATAATTCGTCGTGAGGGCATCCATTTGGTCACAATAATTGAACCTTTTTTACCAGCTGATCGTTTGCACAGTTACATGCAAGAGTTTAACTTTGCAGGTGGCTATGCTTCAGAAAATTCAAAAATTTGGTTACTATGGAGTGATTCTTTACAAATAAATATTGACCAGGATTGTGAACAATTTATCTCTTGTACTGCTTGCTACTCCCCCTGGCAGTTTACCTTTGACTACATAGCTATCTATGCGAAGCATACGAGATTGGAACGGGCACAGCTATGGGCACAACTTGCAACAAGACTAAATGTAAATAGGCCTACTCTTATAGGCGGTGACTACAACGTGATTTCGAGCATCTCTGAGTACAGAGGCAATGCATTTCCAGACCTGGGCAGCATATCAGATTTCTCTGATTTTATTAACGATAATGGCCTACTCGACCTCGCAACAACCGGAGGTCTTTACACTTGGCACGGGGTTCGTAGCGCAGGAGCAGTTTGGAAAAGATTAGACCGCTTCTTAATGAACTCGACTTTGCGGGATTACTTCACGGGTATTCGAATTTCTGTGCTTGGCTGTACCTCATCTGATCACTCCCCTGTGCTCTTTAATGGGTCGAACAGCGCTTTGACGTTTCCAAAGCAGTTCCGTTTTCAAAATATGTGGAAAACCCACCCCAACTTCTTAGATTTCGCACGGGCCAACTAGGCCGAGCTGCAGATGGGGGTGGCATGCATGCTTTGGCCTTCAAGCTTAAACGCCTTAAACAAGCCCTACGATCGTGGAACAAAGAGGTTTTCGGGAATGTTTTTGACCGGGTTCGTAATTTGGAGACTGCTGTGACAGAAGCAGAAGGAATTTATGAGGACTCTCCATCAGCTGAAAACATAACCTCCCTCCATAAGCTCCAAGCAGACCTCTTGCTTGCTCTCAAACAGGAAGAGGCCTACTGGAAGCAGAAAGCACGGATCAAATGGCTTAGGGAGGGGGATGCGAACACGCGTTTCTTTCATGCGATGGTTAAAGATCGACATCGAAGGCAGGCCATTTACTCCATCAAGGATAGCTCGGGTTCTATTTTGTCGACCCCTGAGGCAATTCAAGCGGAGGCAATCCAGTACTACTCCAGCCTATTCACGGCCGAAAATTGCCCCGGTATGGATTCCCTTTTGATGTGTCTTCCGCCTTGCTTAGAAAATTCAGATGTGATCACTTTGACCTCGCCGATATCGCAGGAAGAGGTTAAAAAGGACGTGTGGATGCTCGACCCTGACAGTGCAACCGGTCCGGATGGGTTTCATGGATCCTTTTTCAGACACTGTTGGGAATTTATCCATGAAGATGTTTATCAAGCAACTTTAGACTTCTTTGCAGGCGTTCCGATTCCACGAGCACTAGCCAGTGCACAAATAGTGCTAATTCCCAAAAGGAATAATCCAGACACGTTTGCGGACTTTAGGCCGATTTGTCTTTGCACCTTCATCTGCAAAGTTTTTACTAGGATCCTGGCAAGCCGTCTGAGTCCCATTTTGCCGAAGCTAATCTCGAGTGAGCAGGCTGGTTTTGTTAAAGGGCGCAGTATACAGGACAATGTTTTGCTAGCCTTTGAGCTCCTGCAATATATTGATAAGAGATGCCGGGGCTCAAATGTTGTAGTTAAGTTGGACATGATGAAGGCTTTCGACCGGGTCTCGTGGCCTTTTTTAAAGGCAGCCCTTACCAGGTTTGGATTCCCACCCGGGTTTATCGGTTTATTCTTGAACAACCTGGAAGCTACAAGGTTATCCGTCTTGGTCAACGGGGTCAGCTGTGGCTTCTTTCAGCTGACAAGGGGTGTAAAACAAGGGGATCCGCTATCGCCCCTTCTTTTCATACTTGCTTCGGAGGCTTTGTCACGTTCGCTGGTTCTAAAAGTGGGTACAGGATTGATTTCCCCATATTACTCGGGGTTGCAGTGTCCATTAATCTCCCACTTGGCCTTCGCAGATGACATCATCATCCTAGTTAATGGCTCATCGAATTCGTTAAAGGAGTTATCGAAGCTCTTGAAGGATTATCAGGCAGGGTCCGGTCAGAAAATCAACTACAACAAAAGCTTTTTTGTAACTTCTAAGCACTGCTCTAGCCAAAGGACCGCGGCAATGTCACGGTTACTAGGCATGCAACGTTCCTCTTTGCCGTTTCGCTACTTGGGAGTGAACTTGTTTAAAGGGCGCAACAGGCCATGCTATTACCAGCATCTCCTAGAGAAGGTGGACGGGAAACTAGCAGGTTGGCAGCGAAAGCTTCTATCACCCGGGGGCCGTCTTACTCTAATAAAGCATGTTTTATCTTTGATCCCACAATACACGATGGCTTCTTTACTCCTTCCTCGCCAAACAGAAAAGGCTTTGGAATCTAAATTCGCCCGATTCTTCTAGGGAACCTGTGATGGCCGCCCGAAAAGGCACTGGGCTTCATGGGGAAATATTTCCTTGCCTACTGTCGAGGGAGGCCTTGGAGTCCGAAATATGCACACCATACAACAAGCTTATTCGGCCAAGATCTACTACAGCTTCTTGTTGGGGGGAAGTCTCTGGAGCAGGTTCATGACCGCTCGCTACCCAGATGAAAACGTGAGGGCTTCAGATTCGTTAATACGGCGCAGGATGTGGACCATGAAAGCCTTTGTGGAGGATAATCTCATGTCATCTGCAGAATCCATAATCTGGGCTCCATCTACATATGGGGACTTCACTCTGTCCTCAGCCTACGATTTTTTGCGACCAAAGAGGGGACGTTGTCTTTCGTCGGCCAGCATTTGGGGAAGGTTTATTCCATCTAAAATCTCAGTTTTTATGTGGAAGCTACTGAGGAGGCTCCTGCCTTTCCCTGATGTCATTGAGAGATTTGGTTACTGTGTGCCTTCTGTTTGTCCGTTTTGTGTTGCTGCAAGTGCAAGCCTGGAGCATTGTCTGTTTGGCTGTAACGAAGCACAGAGAGTGTGGACTTTTTTCAGCAGATTATCCGGATTAAATCTGGGCAACTCATCCACCATTCGTACTGCCTGTCATGCATGGTGGCTCCTGGCTGCTCCAGATTCTGCGGTGGGAAGCTTTTCATGCCTGTTGCCTTGCCTTATTCTCTGGTTCTTATGGGTGGCATACACAGATTGCCTCTACAACGGGTCTAGGTACTCGTCTTCAGAAGTTATTAGGAAGATCAAAAGGGAATCCTATCTCATCTCTTTAGCCTGTCCACCTCGCAACATGGGAGCATTTGGATTTTGTCTTCAAGCTGAAGGCTTGATTGCCAGATTTGCTATCCCCCGCGGCGTACGACACAGTGGGTCAAGTGGTTAGCGCCACCATCAGGACGTCTTAAACTTAACACCGATGCTCTCCTTTCATCAGTTGGTGCGGCGGGTGGGGCATGTCTTCGAGATTCTCGGGGCCTGTTGGTTGCTGGAATCTGCTTCCGTTTGGATGTCTCTTCCGCTCTTGAGGCTGAAGTGCTAGCTCTGCGGAAAGCCCTACAATGGTGCGACACTATGGTGTTACGACCATATATCATTGAAGTAGACTCTCTTCAGCTTGTCCGTTTGGCCTCCTCTTCGGACGCGATGCCATGGAAACTCCAAGAAGCTATGTTTTACATACGGACGTACGTTGCGGCTTGGGGTGCAGTGATTAAACATGCTTATCGGGAAGCAAACAGCGTAGCAGATGCCCTTGCGGCAGAAGGCTTAGTCGCTATTACTCCCTCCATCTTTCGCTCCTTTAATGCTTTGCCTACCAAAGCCAAATTGGCTCTCTTGTATGATTACAGGGGGTTTACTGCCTGCCGAACTATTCCTCAATAAACGATTCTTTGCTAAAAAAAAAAAACTTATATATAATACACTTCTATTATATATTATATTTACTTAGAACTAATACATTATTCATTTGTAGTGACCATTGGATGTTGATGGCAATTTGTCCTCATCAACTTAATAAAATCTATTGGTTTGATTCAATTGGAGGCCAGCCACGTGATGACATCAAAGATATTGTTGAAACGTATGTGAACTTATAAGTATTAATATTTATAATTAATAAAGTATATTATGCATGATGTCATAAAGTATTTATGTATACTAATCTTTTATAATTTTAGGTGTGTGAATTTAGCAAAGTTGTTGAGAAGCAATGGATCAACTCGTTCACCAAAATGGATTAAAGTTTTGGTAAGTATTTTATACATTTGTAAAACTACATATATTTTATTGTTTTTTATTAAATAACATTTTAAATGTAATTTAATTCAAATGTAGTGTGCTCAACAAGTTGGAAGTACGGGATGTGGATATTATGTGATGAAATACATGCTTGAAATTCTTTCCAAAGAAGCATGTGTGGGAATGGATAAGGCATGTAATTTAATATAATACCTTTCTCTTTCTAATTTTAAAAATGCTAGCTTACTAATTATTTGTTAATTATCAACTTTGTAGATTGTTGAGAGAGTTGGTGGATCGAACTACACTCAACAAGAAATTGATCAAGTTAGAGACGTATGGGCCGACTTCTTTGTTGATGTATGGTTAAGTATGTAAATTGAACAAATTGATCTTAGGTTGATAATTTTAACTTGTATTATTAATTAGTATCAAATAGTGAGATCTATAACTTTTATTACTTGTTTGATTATAAATATTAGATTCTACATATTTTGCTGTGGTTGTGGTGCAATAATTGAGCAGGTTTTGGATGTGGTTGTGAGTAATTTAACCAGTTTTTTGGGTATAAATGGACAAATAAATTGTATATTAAAAAAAAACATACAACGTTGGCTATTTATTATTAGCTGACGTTGTATATATATTAAAAAAAAAACACTTTACAACGTTGGCTAATTAGTATTAGCCGACGTTGTATAGTATTTAAAAAAAAAACATTACAACGTCGGCTAATTGCTATTAGCCGACGTTGTAGATATTTAATAATTAAATTAAAAAATATATATAACGTCGGCTATTTAAATAGCCGACGTTATATATAATATATACAATGTCGCCCAGAACAACGTCGGTATTTAGCCGACGTTGGCCTGCTGTGTAGTAGTGATTTGAACTATATATCCAGAATTAATGAACTATATATCTAGAATGAATGAACTATATATCCAGAATGAATGAACTATATAGTTCAAATGATGCACAACATAACGCCGTTAAAGGAAATCAAAACTGATTTTTTTTTAAAGTCGGACGTCAAAACGACGTCGTTTTTGCAACTGTGTGCACTATGTACGGTGCACACGGTTGCACAGCATAACGCTTCTACTTTCCTATTACATTTTTTTACAATGGATCACTATGTTGGAAAAGTAGTTTTTTTTTTTTTTTTTTTTTTTTTTTTTTTTTTTATTTTTTTTTTTACATGTGAAATGACTATTTTTAGGCATAGTTTTAGGTTGAGTAAGTCCACTTTTAATTTGGGTTGAATATAAGTGAACTCGAGTTTTTCTAAGTAAAAGCTTTAGTTCAATATATAAGATACTCAAAACAGATAATATGTTAATGAGAAATTGATTCTAAAAATAGAATCATTTGAATTGATAAAAATGAAATCGGGAAGGCTTTGACGAAGCCTTTGTCTCACATTGGAGAAAGAAGTGAGTTTGCACTAGTAAATTTAATTTGCACTAGAGTATATACAATTCTTTTTTAGAGGTGTTGTCTATCCTAGATAATCAAGCAAAAATTATGAACACGGTTTTCTTAACTGTGGCGATGAATAATTTTTTCACCTCTTTGCAGGGCTCTATAAATAACGCAGATATTGTAACCAACCTCACGGCTTTGAGCATATTGGTGACACCGTGGTTGTCGATTTATACATCCAACAATGTTTCCATGTGTTTAATCCCCCATCATTTTCGATAATCATCATCATCGAAATTGCTTTTTTGTTCTGCAGGTGGACGACAATTGTGAGTTCGGCTCTAGCAGTTCCAGCAATTAAGAAACGTGCAAAATCAAAGTATTAGAAGCTAGCTTCAGATGAGAGGCAACAACATTATAGAGTTGAAGAGCTTAGATTGAACATTACAAAGTATTGGGTGATGGCAGTATCTGGTAGCCCCCGGCTTCTGATGAAGAGCTTAGATTTTCTGCCCTTATTTCATTTCTAGCACTTTTTAATGGGTGACCGGTTTTAACTCGGGGTTTCTACCAAAGGGACCTGAATATAAGTGGTCAATCAACTTGATTTTCGTTTCACAATATTATGTCACGTTACGGCGTTACCAACTCTACTCATAGCTACAATCTTCTTGATTAGTGTGGCTGGTTTCAAGTATGAGAACAATGGGATCAAAATCAGTAGAGAAGAGGTCACAATTGAGTCCTATTGGACTGAAAAATTGGTTGAGTGGAGGCAGCAATCAATTCCTATAAAGTTTAAGAGACGCACACATAGAAAATTTATTCACAACATAAAATATGTGATCTTGACTTTCTGCATAATAATTCAGATTGTGAATGTAATGTGGTGTAAGTTTTGTAGTGTTATATCTTTTTACTCCGTGCTTCCATTAGTACTTTTAGTTAATCCTTTAGGCAAATTAATTAATCATTATTTAGGAAAATTGTTCCGCAAAGAGAAAGTTTCAAAGGTAGATCGCCTCAATTGCTTTGTAATACTACTTGAAGGAGAAAAGTAATTCCCAATAAAAAATTATTGAGAGGGATTATTAATAGGGTGGATAAACTTGTTGAGATGGATAAGAAGCAAGGGCCACACAACCTATTTAATCTTCTCGTTAATCAAAGTTTCTCCTTTGCTGGCATGGTAGGATTTGATAGCAATCGAGTTCCAAGTCTATTATTGTCTGGTGAACCTCCTAATTGTTGGACACTTCCAATGGTGACGCTAACAACCATCGCCATTGGAATTCCAAACATCGCAAGTCAAGATGTTGATTGGTTGGTAAGCAGTGCTAATGCATGCCTCATAGATGTCTTTATTGAAGCAGCATGTGAATTGACTATTTCTTGTTTTTGACTATTTCTTGTTATTTTGAATTCATTTAAATTATTGTTTTGGTTTTGTACCTAGTCTAGCATCAAACTAGCGTGGAGTTAGTTGTAGCCTGCTCTATTTATTTCGGCTTTGTTCATTCTTCGTTAATCATCAGAAATATTCTCAAATAATATTTTTTGCTTATTCCTTCTTCCTTTGTCATTTTCTCATTATGGTATCAAAGCAAGTTTAAATTTGTTTCCGCTTTGTTTTTATTTATGGCTGACAATTCTGAGGAACAAGTCCATCCAGTTGTGCCACCCCCTGTTGTCCCTGGGGTTGGGACAAATTTTGATGCGACTAATGTTGGAAGCCCATTCTATCTTCACTCTGGCGAAAGTCCATCTTTAGTTCTTGTTTCTGTCCCTTTAGATGGGACAAATTACCACTCTTGGAGTAGAGCAATGAAGATGGCACTACTCTCCAAAAATAAGCTTGGATTCGTTGATGGCTCAATTGTTGCTCCAGAGGTGACGTCACCTGATTTCACGGCATGGCAAAGGGCAAATAATATGGTTTTGTCCTGGCTCCTACATTCAGTGATACCTGTAATCTCTCAAAGTGTCTTATGGCTCGACACTGCTAAAGAAGTCTGGGATGACTTAAAAGAGCGATTTTATGAAGGGGACGTTTTTCGTGTTGCGGATCTTCTTGGGGAAATTTATAGCATAAAACAAGGGGAATTTTCTGTAGGTGCATATTTTACTAAATTTAAACTATTGTGGGATGAACTTTTTCTTTTAAAGCCATTGCCTACGTGTGCTTGTACACCAAGATGTAGTTGTGGGTGCTTAGATAGAATCAAGGAGGGTCATAAAATGGAACAAGTGACTACTTTTTTAAAAGGCTTAAATGAAAGTTATTTAGGTGTTAAATCTCAAATTATGCTTATGACACCATTGCCTACAGTTGGTAAAGCTTGCTCTTTGGTTCAACAACAAGAGCGTCAAATTTTCCATGGAGGTCTAGGGGTTTTAAATTTGGTTAACGGTGATGGTAATGCTCAGAGTGCTTTTCTTGCGAGGAGTACGAATGCCGGTATTAGTAATGTGGTCTCAATGCAACGTAAATCCGGTAATAAGAAATCTGTTTGTGGTTTCTGTGGACTGACTGGGCATACAATAGATAAGTGTTATAAATTGCACGGCTATCCTCCTGGTTGGAAAGGAAAAAATAAACAAAGCACAACCAACATGTCTGGGCAAAGATCCATGCCCGCGATAGTAAACTCTGTTGCTAGCACAGTTACGCCATTTTATAATCCAAATCTTCCCACTTCAGCATTCACATCTGGTCTTCCCTCAAATTATTCTACTAGTTTTCCCATTACTAGTGTTTCTAGGCAGAGTGCTGCTACAAATATAGGTGGATGTCAAAACAACATGGCTGCTTCACTTCCTGATACACCATTGGATGATAGGCCCTGTGATACAAGTGAAGGTCCAACAGGAGCATTTACTCGAGCAAATGCTTGTTTTACAACTTTCAAGCCGATTGCTCAAGATGGTAAGTTCTCCTTTCCTTCTTGGATAATTGATACAGGTGCTACTAACCATATCATAAATGATGTTGGATGGTTTTCGAATTTTCATGAAGTGCGTCATTTGTCAGTCATGTTGCCAAATGGTGATCATGCCATGGTAACTCATGCTGGTGATGTGTGTTTGTCTGCTGAAATAATACTACGAGATGTATTATGCATTCCACAATTTGAATTTAGTTTAATCTCAGTTAGTAAACTAACGAATAGGATTTGGGTTGTTGCTTGGTGTTTTGTGCCGATGGTTGTAAAATTCAGAGTGTCAAGAAGATGATTGGCTTAGCTAAGGAACGTGATGGACTATACCATTGGGTTAGGAGCAGGTCGAGTTCACCACCTCAAAAGAGTTTGGCATTCACTTCTGTCACTGATTCTAATGTTTGGCATTTTAGACTAGGACATGCTTCCTACCGCAGAATAAAAGGTTTGCAGGACCTTGATAATTCAATAAATTGTCAACCAAATATATTTTGTGAAGTTTTCCATTTTGCTAAGCAACGACGTTTGCCATTTCCTATTAGTGTCACTACCACTACAAAATGCTTTGATATTATTCATGCAGACATTTGGGGACCTTATGGTATTCCTTCATTGTATGGTCATTATTATTTTTTGACATTAGTTGATGATTTCAGTAGAGCTACCTGGATTTTTTTTATGCGAACAAAGAAAGAAACACGACCATTCTTGCAAAATTTTTGCCAATTTGTCTCAAATCAATTTGGAGATAATATCAAGTGCATTAGATCAGATAATGGGGCAAGAATTTAATATGCCGACTTTTTATGGTTCACTGGGAATTGAACATCAGACTTCATGTATTGAAACCCCGGAGCAAAACAGTGTAATGGAAAGAAAACATCAACACATTCTAAATGTAGCCCGAGCTTTGAGATTCCAAACACATTTACCAGAAGAATTTTGGGCTAACTGTGTGGCACATGCAGTTTATATTATTAACCGGTTACCTTCCCCGGTTATTGGCAATAAAACCCCTTATGAAGTACTGTTTCATAAACCACCAATCTATACTACATTAAAGGTGTTTGGTTGCCTGGCTTATGCAACGACTTTAGTATCGGGTCGAAAAAAGTTTTCTCCGCGTGCAAGAAGATGTATTTTTATTGGATATCAAAAAGGCACCAAGGGTTACAAGTTGTATGATACCAACACAGGAGAAATTTTTGTCTCGAGAGATGTTATATTTTATGAATATCTTTTTCATTTTACAGAAGAGGCTACTGGACAGGTACAATATAATGATGTTCCTTTACCAGTTGGTGTCCAATTTCTTGGAGATGATTTCAATGCAGTACACCAAAACCAAGTGCATCAATCTTACCCTAGACTTGGTAATAATGAACAAAGTGGTACAGGTGTCAATTTTCCACAATATGCTGCATGTGATGGCATTTCATCCTCTCCTTCAGCTGGTAGTCAAAATTGTGTCAACGATTTTCCCCCTGCTTCAACCATTGAAAATGGTAATGAGCAACATGTAGTCACCCCGTCGTCACCATCATTTGCTTGTCAGAATGATCATTCACTACTTATTCATCAAGAAGGACTTCATGAAGCAGATATGAGGGGTTCCGGAGATGAGGCTATCTCTGAAAATAATTTACAGAATCATGGTGGAGCAAATCAAAATGGGTTACGGCGTTCTACGCATACTCGAGTCCATCCGACTTATTTAAGGGATTATCATTGTCAATTGAAAAGAGGCGCTCCTTCTAGTTCCTGCGTTCAATTGCAAGGTACTCCACATTCTATTTACAAAGTGATAAATTATGATAATCTTGCTATTTCACACAAGAATTTTGCACTAGCAACATGTAGTATTTCTGAGCCAAGGAGTTATAACGAAGCTATCAAGTCAGAATGTTGGCGTCAAGCTATGAGAGTTGAATTGGATGCTCTTGATGCTAACAAGACCTGGGTGATAACTGATTTGCCACCTTCCAAGAAACCCATTGGTTGTAAGTGGGTTTATAAAGTCAAGTTAAATGCCGACGGTTCAATTGAAAGGTATAAAGCGAGGTTGGTTGCAAAAGGGTATACACAGACCCTAGGTTTGGATTATCTAAACACTTTTAGTCCAGTTGCAAAGGTAACTACAATTCGTGTTTTTTTGGCTGTTGCTGCTATGAAGGGTTGGCATTTACATCAACTTGATGTGAATAATGCTTTTTTACATGGGGATTTGGATGAAGAGGTTTATATGACTCTGCCACCCGGAGTAGAAACTAAGAAGCCAGGAAAAGTTTGCAAGCTACTTAAGTCTTTATATGGATTAAAGCAAGCCAGTAGGCAGTGGAATGCAAAATTGAACGCAGAATTGCTTGCCCAAGGTTTTTTACAAGCTTCTTCGGGTCATACTTTGTTTACTAAAGGATCAGGTATGACTTTTATTGCATTATTGGTGTATGTCGATGACATCGTGGTTGCTAGCAGTGATGTTGAACAGATTCGGGCAATCAAGTCTCATTTGGATTCAGTATTCCGTATTAAGGACTTGGGGCCTTTAAAGTTTTTTTTGGGTCTCGAAGTAGCACGTAGCTCTCGTGGGATCAATCTTTGTCAACGCAAGTACGCTTTAGAGTTGCTTGAAGAAATGGATTTTCTGGGTTGTAAACCAGTTCATAGTCCCATGGTTGTTTCTTCTAAACTCCTCCATGATGATAGTCCTCTTCTTAGTGATGCAACCATGTTTAGAAGAATTATAGGGAAGTTGTTGTATTTAACAATCACACGCCCAGATATCACTTATGCCGTGCAACAACTCTCTCAGTTCGTCGGTGCACCTACGGAGGTACATCTTAAGGCGGTTCATAGAGTGCTTCGATATATTAAAAAATCCCCAGGCCAAGGTATTTTGTTTTCCCCGAATCCAATTTTTCAGTTGAAGGGCTTTTCAGATTCAGATTGGGCTACCTGTCCTAAAACAAGGAAATCTGTTACTGGTTATTGTGTTTTTCTTGGGGATTCTTTAGTTTCTTGGAAGTCGAAGAAGCAGCAAACTGTCTCTCGTTCATCATCCGAGGCGGAGTATAGAGCACTTGCTACTACAAGTTGTGAGATACAATGGTTGCTCTTCTTGCTTGGTGATCTTGGTATTGTGTCATCATCCTCATCAGTTTTGTTTTCTGATAGTCAGTCTGCTCTCGCAATTGCTGAAAATCCTGTGTTTCATGAGCGGACCAAACATATCGGTGTTGATTGTCACTTCGTCCGTGAGCGAATTCAAAATGGGACTTTAAAGGTTTTGCATGTTTCAAGTTCCAATCAACTTGCGGATTTCTTTACTAAGCCCCACGCTCCAGCTGTTTTTAACATGTTCAAGTCCAAGCTAGGCATACATTCTATCTATGATCCAGCTTGCGGGGGGATATTGAAGCAGCATGTGAATTGACTATTTCTTGTTATTTTGAATTCATTTAAATTATTGTTTTGGTTTTGTACCTAGTCTAGCATCAAACTAGCGTGGAGTTAGTTGTAGCCTGCTCTATTTATTTCGGCTTTGTTCATTCTTCGTTAATCATCAGAAATATTCTCAAATAATATTTTTTGCTTATTCCTTCTTCCTTTGTCATTTTGTCATTAGTCTTGGATGGGAAATGTGGGTTGAAAAGTATTAAAAATGCACCAGATGTTGTGTGGGTGGGAGTTGATCTGAGCTTCATAGGAAGTGGTTAGACATTGATCTTAAAAGAAAAACTGGAGAAATAAGTTCTGTAAAGGATATTATTCAAGATTTTACTGATGTATCTGAAAGGATTGTTATGGAGTTTAGCTCTAAAGAGAATAGAATGATAGAGGAAAAATCACTCTACTGGCCTGCGAATGTTTTAGCTGCAAATTCAATGTACAGAATTACTCGAACCATTTTGCTATACTATGAAGATGGTGGGTGCCAAGCTGAAGAGTTGTTTAGGAAGTTAATTTGCATGATTACATACATATTGGCGGCTTGTCTTACCAATTTGCTGCATATGATATATACTAAGTGCATAAGCAGTGCATATAGAAATTGAGGAAAGGCTAGAAAGTGTTCGAGATGCAGCTATCATTTTTGGGAAAACATAAGATATTCTAAATCGCTTTGAAGAGCATAAACTTTTAAGTGTTGGTCCTAGTCAACCGTTATGCATTGACGAATGGCATGGATGGATTGAGCAACAAGCAGCAACAGTTTCATCTTCTGCAACAAGCAATGTAGCATCATTTGTAGAGTCCAATGAGCACGTGGTTGTTCAAATGCATGCTTGATTTATACGTACTTTCTTAATTACATGTTACTTCAAATGTAGATTTGATCTATTTGTGTGGTTTTATTATGTAAGACTAGACATGTCAATTTAATTTTCGTTTAGAGTCAATTTATAATGTAAGCAATATTATATGTTGTAGTCATCATCTATCAATACAACAATGCCTCCATTATTTCTATATATCATTATACTACGAGAATTGACTAGATCATGATGATTGCATATCATATCATATATTATACCATATGTTTCTTTTCATGTATTGTGAACCAAATTTTAATTCGAGGCTTTACTTAAATTTTTAGAAAAATTTTAGTCCCTGTATAAGCTTTAATTAATTCTTTAAATAAAATGGATATCAACACCAAATAATACTGCTTTGTGAATGACATGCAACTACTTCCGGAAAAACCGTGACGCTCCGCAATTTGTGCTCCCCCTCCAACCTCACTGCGTTCTGATGGCAGCGCCACCGGGGGCCGCTGTGCCCCCTCCCTACACCTTCGCGGATATCCTCTCGAATTCTTCATCACCCTCTCCTCTACGCCCGCCTGGAAGATACAAAGGAATGCCTGCAGTTTCTTTCACAGATGAAGACGTCCATATGTTCTCCCACAAATTCGGATATGCGTTGGTTGGCAAATTAGCGAAGAATAGACCCCCAATGATAGATATTAGGAAGACCTTTGATCAAATTGGCTTCGGTGGAGCCTTCTCTTTAGGCTTGATCGATCAACGCCATGCCCGTTTAAATTTTGATCTCGAAACCGATTTCCAACGTTGCTGGCTGCGGAAGACAAGGTCGATCAAGGGTGCTCTAGTGCGCATCTTCAAATGGGCGCCCAACTTCCGCCTAGATATTGAATCTCCAGTAGTCCCGGTGTGGATTGCGTTTGAAGGCCTCCCGGCGCATCTTCAGGATAAACGAGCAATTTATTCAATCTCCAACCTCATTGGTTCTCCTCGATGTGAAATTCGACGCCTCCACCCTTACACACAACCGGTCGTCTGTGGCTCGGGTTTGTATTGAATTAGATGTTAGCACTGCCCTCACGGATCAAGTTTGGATCAACAATGGTTCATACGATGGCTTTGCTCAGAAAGTCTCGTATGAATATGTACCACCATACTGTATGGGATGCTGCAAATTTGGTCACTTGGCTTTAGAATGTCGATCTCAGACATAAAAACAACACCTCGAATCCCGCCGTGAAACCGTAAATGTTCGCCACGAAGAGCCCCAATAGACCCAACAGCCACTTCTAGTTCCACCACGAAAGCATTAGCGTCCAGCTGCGGCTAAACAATAGCCCGTCAGGAAGACAAGGATCCAATGAACCTGATTGTAGTATATTTCGAACCAAATAAATACCCGGAGTATCGGGTAATTGATCCACAGGGAAATGGTTGTATTAAGCACTAGCTATTAAATTATTCTTTAAAGCTAATCCTAACGATTGAACTTGGATGGTTGCATAAAATAAATAAATAAAATAAAGCAATGATTCAGGGTATGAAAACAATAGAGAGAAACTGAGATCCCTGGGATTCAAGTGTTTATTCCCCTAGTGCCTAACCTAATGTAATATTAAATCTGGGTTCATACAAGTGTGAGGATGCAAAGTGGTATAGAGCTACTCTTGCAGTCACTAACACTAGTAAATATCCACTCTCGTGCGATAATCACCCAATAAAATAAGAACAAGCATCATAAATTCCTAAATACTACCATCTCTCGAACTAGCAATAATCAAGAATTAAACTCCCTAAATAAATTACCCTTTCTCAAGGTGCAACAATTAGGTGCAATTATGTGTGCCCTAAATTATGCCCAACTCTCGTTGTGACACAAAGAAAACAAATGAAGCAAGTAACTATGACCAGTAATTACAAGTGCCAAACAATAAAATCACAATTGCAACACAAGTATTAAACCCAAATAATAATATATTAAAGAATCTGAGAGCTCAGGCACATAGGTTCATAAACATTTTACCCAAGAATCTCTAAAGAATTTAGCCAAGCATGGTTAAATTATACATAGCAAATATATTTAAAGAATTACAAATCATCAAAAGAGTACAAGAATAAACCAGACGATTCTCTCAAATCTCCCTAACCTTCTTCTTGCTTCCCAAGATAACTTGTGGCTCTTGATTTCTCCATGTCTTGTCTCCAAAGATGACTGAATGAATATTAGGATTGAGAAATGTAGGATTTTATAGTTGGAACCAAACCCGGAGAGAATAGGAATCCCCCTAGGGTTGAGGGAAGATGGGCTTTTAATAGTGGGAGCCCAACAGGGATAAAATAGGAAGTTTCCACTACTTAAATTCTCTCCCAGGACATAGGTCCGATTTGCAGGCTTATTTTGTGCAAATTATGCTATGGACTCGTGTCCACTATGCATTATGGACACGAGTCCAAAACGTCGTCGTTTTGAAGGAAAACGGCGGCATTCTAATTAAAAAAAATTGATTTTGTTAAGCCGTTAACGGCGTTATTGGTTTGTTTGGCAGACCGTTTCTATTCTTTCATTCTTTCGTTTTGGTAATTTGCAATTGCAATTTCTTCTAAATCGCAATCGTATATTTTCGCAAGCTTAATCTATTCTTTCCTTTTGGTTTTTTTTTTTTTTTTTTGTTGGTTGTTGTTCTTCTGATTTTGAATAATGAATTCGTTGATGGATGAGACAACAAATCAGAGAGATTTCAATGTTGATCGATGTTCTATGATGCAGGTTTGAGGTATTTTGCGACATTTGATCTATTTGATTTTTTTTTTTTTTGTTTTTGAGATTTATGAGGTTAAAAATTGGTTTCGATTGTATATTTGTGTTTGTTACTGCGATCAATTTTGGTGTCAGCGTTATGATTTATTCATATGTATTTTTTTTTGAATTTGTGGTTGGTGTTGATTACATACAATGTCTGCGATTTTGGTGAGGTTTTACTGGTGATTGCAAACAATATCTGCGATTTTGGTTAGATTTTACTGGTGATTTCAGATTTTGGAGTGTTTACTCTGCTCAGAAATCTTGGCAGTTCGCATGTTCATAATCTTGCAAATATATATTCATAATTATTGAGTTGTACATTCATATTGTGTGAACTATATATTCATAACAGTTTTTGGTACTCTGTAGCTATTTGTAAAGTCAATGTCCGTAAGTTTCATGTTATATGTTCAAATATTTACACTTGTATGTTTCTATATTTGATTGATATGTGTACACTGTTTATGTATTTTCAGTGAATGAAGGTTTGGTGGGTGATTCATTAAGTACAGATCAAGGAGATTTAAACATTGATGGATCTTCTTCGATTCCAGATTTTTTACCAGCGTTTACTGTCAGTTAGATTGCTTTTGATTCAATTATTACAGATAAAGTTTTAGTATATTTTTTTGGTGTTTTATTGCAATTAGTGAATGAAGATTTGGTGGGTGATTCATTAAGTACAGATCAAGGAGATTTAAACATTGGTGGATCTTCTTCGATTTTAGGTTTTTTACCAGTGATTACTGTCAATTAGAATGTTGTTTTATTCAATAAGTACAGATCAAGTTTTCGTAGTTTTTTTGTGCTATGTGATGGGTTTTAATGGTAGAATGGTGTTTTTGATCATATATGTATTGTGCTTCTGTGAATATAGATCTATGAAATTATGAATATACACTATTAAATCATGAGTATGTAGTTTTGAAATTATGAATGATCAGCCATGGAGTTATGAATATACAGTTATGGAATTATGAATATACATTTATGGAATTATGAATATACAATTTTGTAATTATGAATATACAGTTTTGTAATTATGAATATACAGTTATTGAATTATGAATTTACATTCATAATGTTCAGCCCTGTTATATTTTTCTTATCAGTGGATGGAAATTTTATTCTTTTGTAGAGCATGACTGGATTTATTCGGCATTCCCCTTTCCCCCTCTACGTTGGAATTATATTTCCATCAAATGTTATTATTTGTTATACTTGATGTTATATTTTTATAATTGCAGTTGATGAAGATTTGGTTGGTGTTGTAGTAAGTAATGGTGATGAAGCTTTTGAGTTGTATAATGAACATGCATATAGAGTTGGTTTTAGTGTGAGGAAGGGTAAACAACGTTACAAGGCACCTACGAAGACAATTCAAATGAAGAGATTTTACTGTTCTAAGGCTGGTTTTAAGTGTAAGGCAGATAGTGGTGTCAAGCTTTATTCAAAAATTGATACAAGGACGGGGTGTGGTGCATTTGTTCAGTTTGATGTGGGTGGGGATGGCTGTTGGACAGTTTCAAAACACATGAAGGTGCACAATCATGAGTTATGTGATTTAGACAAGAGTCATCTACTTCGTTCACATAGGAGAGTGGGAAGTAATCAGCTTTCATGTTTAAAAGATTTGAAGGAGAGTGGAGTTGGTTTGACGGGTGGTATTAGGTTTTTGAAACATCAATCAAGCGGGTCTCCATTGGTTGGTTTCACCAGTCGTGATGCTTATAATTCGCTGGCATATGACACAGTTAAGAGTCTGGATGGAACTGATTCCAATTCTTTAATTGAAATATTTAAGAGGAGGCAATCTAATGAGTCTGACTTTTTTTTTTTTCGATTTTGAAGTTGATTCTGATGCAAGACTGTGTAATTTTTTTTGGAGGGATGGTCAAATACGGCGGGATTATGAATTGTTTGGAGATTTGTTATTGCATGATACAACATATCGCACTAACAAATATGATATGATATGTGGGCCTTTTGTAGGGATGAATCATCATTGTATGAATGTAATGTTTGGTTGTGGGTTTTTGAAGAACGAGAGGATAGAATCCTTTGTGTGGTTGCTTAGAGCTTTTTTAAGATCTATGGATGGCAAGTGTCCACAATCTATCATGACGGATCAATGTGCAGCTATGGCTGCTGCTATTTCTATAGTTTTTCCAACATCACGCCATCGTCTTTGCATATGGCATATTGGTGAGAATTCGAAGAAGCATATCAAGACGTTAAGGAACAATAAGGATTTCATGGATATCTTTAACTGTTTGTTGAAATACACAGACACTAAAGTTGAGTTTGAATTTTATTGGATTATGTATGTTACTATTTACTGGTTTTTATTTATGAATCTACAGTGTACCAGTTATGAACATACAATATAGTATTTATGAATATACAGTTTAGCAATTATGAATCTACAGTATATCAACTATGAATCTACAATATTGCAATTATGAATCTGCAGTATATGAGTTATGAATATACAGTTTATTAATTATGAATCTACAGTTAAGTAATTATGAGTCTACAATATAGCAATTATGATTCTAAAGTATATCAGTTATGAATATATAGGGTTTTGGTTTCTGGGGCATCTGTTAGTGATTTGGTTATCTTATTGTTTTCTTTTACACGATTTTTTAGTGAATGTGTCTTGTAAATTTCAGGATGATGACTGAATATAAGTGTCACAAGAATTCGTGGCTAGGGAAGCTTTATGATTGTAGGAAGAAATGATGTCCAGCATTTAACAAGGATTATTTTTCTGGGGGAATTTTATCTTCACAAAGGAGTGAAACCACAAATCATTCAATTTCTAAAAGGCTGTCTAAGACTGCTGGTCTTTGTGATTTCTATTTCACTTTTGTTAGCGTTATTTCTGAGTGGAGAAGTAAAGAAAATGGTGAAGATTTTCGTTGTGCTCAAGGGGTACCTGCTATGATGATTGACCATGTGAAACTTCTTTCACATGCTAGAGAGGTATATACTATTGAGATCTATTTTTTGTTTGAGGAACAACTAATGAAAGGCAGTGCTTGTCATCAAGAAATTGTTTTGAATGATGGGTGTCAATATAAGTATCATGTGTGGCGACCAGATATAGACATTATAAGGCATGAAGTTAGTTATAAGCCAATCAATCTTGACATTTCTTGCAATTGCAAAATGTTTTCTGAAATGGGAATTCTTTGTTGTTATTGTTTACGCATACTTAATGTAAATTGTGTTCCTAATATTCCTGATAAGTACATTATGAAAAGATGGACTAAAAAGGTTGCGGCTAGTAGGAATGTGAACATTGATTCATTGTCTTATAATGTTGGTGTTCCTCCTTCAATTTGGGTTGTTGAGATTAGTAAGAAATTTCAAAGATTGGTTTTTTCTAGTCAGGACAATAGTGTAGCTAGACAATTTTGCGATGAAGCTGTTGAGAATGCAAAGAAAATGATTGAAGCTGAGATTGGGCAAGTGAATATTGAAGAGTGTGGTGTTTTATATTCAAAGTGGTATTGTTCAAGATCCTTCAAGCCGGAGATTGAAAGGTGTGCGTAATAAAAGGAGGAGTAGTGTTATTGAAAAGAAGTACACTATAGCAAGGGGAAGAAGGAGTGCTGCAAATAAGGTTGCTTCAAATATAAAGGGTGTCGTTCAATCATTGGTTTTGGAAAATATATCTGAGATTGCTGGTGATGGATATCTTGTACACCCAACTTCTAGTAGTTCACAATTTGTTCGTTTTAATAAGAGTTTAGATGAGAATGTAGTTGTAGACTGAGATTGTGCTATTACAATTGGTTAGCTTTGAACTTTATATTCACAACTTTTGACATATACATTTACAAGTTTTGTAGTCTATATTCTTTATATTTTTTCCTTATTTCTTTAAGAGGTTTAAACATCTATGTTGACAATTTATAGGTTGATATGATAATAACTTTTATCATATTCATAATTATAAGTTCATAATGTCAGAGCTCTGTGTTCATAATTCCATAGTTGTACATTCATAACCCCATAACTGTACATCCATAATGTCATAATTGTACATTCATAATCCCAATACTGTACGTTGATAGTCTCATAAATGTACATTCATAATCTCATAACTGTACATTCATAATCTCATAACTGTATATTCATAATATCATACTTATGAATTACGTAATATATGTTCACAAATTAATAATAGAACCATATTCTTTTGATATATACATTTACAAGTTTTGCTGTATATATTCTTAATATTTGTTCCTTATTTCTTTTAAGAGGTTTAAACATCTATGTTGACAATTTATAGGTTGATATGATAATAACTTTTATCACTATATATTCATAATTACAAGTTCATGATGTCAGAGCTCTGTGTTCATAAGTCCATAATTGTACATTCATAACCCCATAATTGTACATCCATAATGTTATAACTGTACATTCATAATCCCAATACTGTACGTCCATAATATCATAAATGTACATTCATAATCTCATAATCGTACATTCATAATATCATAACTGTATATTCATAATATCATAGTTATGAATTACGTAATATATGTTCACAAATTAATAATAGAACCATATTCTTTTTATATATATACATTTACAAGTTCTGTTGTCTATATTCTTAATATTTGTTCCTTATTTGTTTTAAGAGGTTTAAACATATATGTTGACAATTATAGGTGGATATGATCATAATGTTTATCACTATACATTCATAATTATAAGTTCATATTGTCAGAGCGTACATTCATAATCTCATAACTGTACATTCATAATACCATAGCTGTACATCCATAATGTCACAACTGTACATTCATAATCACAATACTGTACGTTCATAATTTCATATATATCAATTACATAATATATCTTCACAAATTAATAATAGAACCATATTTCTTAACCATAAAGTCATAATAATAGAACCATAGTCACAAGTGCGAAAATATACATTCCCACTACACAATTCATAATTTCAGAAATCAAAATTTACAATTTTTCAATCAACCATGTTCAAAATGACAGTATTTCACATTCAATTCGTTTTGGACATATCCCTTGCTGCTTTCATAATGTTGTGCATTTCTGTGTTCTCGTCCCACGTTATGATTGCAGCATGTTAGGAATAAATTGTAATAGATTTTGATAAGCCATATTGTAATTCGTAGATCCCCAATTTTATTTTATTAGACTAGTCGAGTCTTAGACCAAGAAAGGGAAAAATAAATTCATTAGTTGAGGAAATGGATGAAGAAGATATCAAGCCAAAAATCAAGAATTTGTCAAGAGAAAATGGCAAACAGAAGAGGAAGATGTATGCGTATGAAATTTGAGAAAATCCCTCAAGAAATCCCGAAGAAGAAAGAACATGACTAGAAGTTTGCATGAAGCTATCTTGAAGATCAAGCATCTATGGAAAGAAAGGAGTACACCAAGTGGAACAAGAAGATAACCAATAGGCTGTACGGACGAGATGGTAGAAGCTTGAAATATTATGTGCAAGGTCACAGGTTTGAATCTCACATCCCACATATTTTAAGAAGCCAAGTTAAAATTCCATCTGATCAAGTAAGAGGCGATAGTTTGGCCGAAGGGATACAATTTGCAAGTCAATGGGATGAGATTTCCAATTTGACTATGGGATGAGATTTCAAGGGATGCAAAGTCAAAGGGAATGAGATTTCCAAATTGACTAAGGGATGAAGTTTACCAGTGAAGGGATGTAGTTTCTCAAATTGGTATCCCAATCAAATTGGAACCCCGAAATTGAAATAGGGATGCAATTTCATGGGAATAGAGATGCAATTTCATCAGAAGAATTGAAGTTCAAATTGGTACAGGGAAATCAATTTGAAGGGATGAGATTTACAAGGCTTCAATTCAATTGGAGATATAGATTGCAAGGGATGAGATTGCAATTCCAAATCAAGTAAGGGATGAGAATTCAATTGACAAATCTAGCAAGGGATAGAGATTTCATTTCCCAAAATAGAAAGGGATGAAGTTTCACAAGGGAAGAGATTTCCAAGTCAATTGAAGAGATGAAGTCTGGAAGCAGTCTACAGACCCAGACACGCGAAGTACAGAGGAAAATACAAGAAGAAGTTGCAGAAGCAAAAATACTAGTCTAACTAGTAAGGGATTATATTGGAGAATATATTTTGAAGATAAAAATCCCAAGAGGCGTGATCTACACCAGATGGAGATTCATGGGACGCCATTTTTGCTGAAACCTCAAGCTCAATTTGAAATATCTGACAAGATCTGCAACGTTATCTTATCTTCTGACAAAAGGCTATACAGCTAAGCAAAATTCAAAAATGAGACCGTTTCTTTCCAACGGACGGATTCTCATTACCAGCTATAAATAGATGAAGATTGAAGCAGTGGAAAGTAAGAAGAAAAGAAGCAAAGAAGCAAGAATACAAAGAAGAAAAGAAGCAAGAACGCAATAGAGCAAAAACAGAGCTAAACAGAGCATACAAAATTCAAAGAAAGCTTTCCATCTTAGAAGCTTAAATTGATATATCTTTTGTGAGATAAACACTCAGAGTGATACAGAGCTTAGAAAAGAAATATCCAAGAGTGTTAAAATCTTCATCAACTTCAAGAGATTCAGCGCATCAACGAAGATCATCTACAGAATCTCAAAGTTGGAAGCAAGGCAAAACTTGTTTTGGAGCAAAACAAGGGAAAGGAGGAAAGTAACACGGAGTTGTGAAATCCTGGATTGTCACACGGAGTTGTGAGATCCGAAGCAGCAGTGTCGGGAAGACATTGGGCGTGATTGGTGTGGGCTTGGTGATCAAAGCACCAGATCACGGAAGATACGTTTCTACCGGATCGTAGAAGATGGGGGGAAAGTAGCACGGAGTTGTGAAATCCTGGGAAAGTAACGCGGCGACGTGAAACCCGAAGCAGCAGTGTTGGAGGCACTGGGCGTGATTAGTGTGGGCTTGGTGATCAAAGCACTAGATCACGGAATTCATTGTATCTTGGAACCAAGAAGTGGTGGATATAGTGAATTGGCTCTTTGAGAAGAGCAAGTGGAGTAGGAGGATTACATCACATCGCGAACCACTATAAATTGCCTTGTGTTCTTTACTGCTTTCTTTACTTACTGCTCTTGCTTGCTTCTCACGAAAATAATCTTGACACGATCTACACACACACCGTATCGTTTATTTAATTCCGCTGTGCACCGGACTCTAACAATCTAGTTAAGAGTCTTGGTTTATCTCTGGCTTACCTTTTGTTATATTGTGCGAAAAAGTGTGAAAGTCTATTCACCCCCCCCCCCCCCTCTAGACTTTCACCTTACCTCTTTTGGGACCAACAATTGGTATCAGAGCCTGCTGTCTATTTAGGCCAATTTGCTTTCTAAAGCTAGCTGCCTAATTGGGTCAACCTTGTTTTTGACTGCTAGACAAATCCATCTTACCCAGTGTGTGTAAATTGGATTATTTGTCTCTCGTATCCACCGAGAAGATGAATAAAGATTTAGCTCAAAATCTGTTATTTTCACTTGATAAATTTGATGATTGGAAAGTTCGTATGCAGGTTCATCTATCTGCTTTACATGATGAAATGTGGGAAGTTATCTCCAACGGACCGATCGAAATATTGAAAGTTAATACGACTTTTCTTCTATCACCGGATGCTCAACAATTCGTACCAAAGCCAAAACCGGAATGGACGCCGGATGATAGAAAGAGGAACAATCTTGACAACATTGCAAAAGATATTCTGTTCAAAGCCATTGATGATACAATATTCCCAAAGGTTCGAAAATGTACAAGTGCAAAAGAAATTTGGGATACTCTCATCAAGATCGGAGAAGGAGATGAACAAGAAAAAGATAACAAGCTCACTATTGCTATGAAGAAGTTCGAGGACTTCAAAATGCTCTCAAACGAATCCATTGTTGATATGGAAGCTCGAATGATCAAAATCCTTGGAGAAATTAATGACCTTGGCAAAAATATTAGCCAAAAGGAAATTAATCTCAAAGTTCTACGAGGCTTACCATCTACTTGGGACATGAAGGTTACGGCTATGCGAGATCACCGAGATCTAAGAATATTGTCAACCGACAAATTATTTAGTGATCTTAAAGCATATGAGTTCGAGATGAAGGCCAAAGATGATGATGTCCATGAAATTCGAAATCCAGCTCTAATGGCCGAACAACCGTCAACCTCCAGGTCAGTAGATAATATTGATTTTATAACTGACGAACAATTTGCTCTTTTTGTGAAAAAGTTCAAAAGGTTTATGCGAAGAGGAGACAACAAAAATTCTGCTCATGGAAAATTCGTCTCTCGCACGACACAAGAAGAGAAAGCCGAAGAAAACAACAATTTATGCTACAATTGCCGCAAACCCGGACATTTCAAAATAAATTGTCCGTATCCGATCGTTAGCAAGTATCAAGGCATAAATGTTGAATCTACACCGAATAAATCCGAAAGCAAAGATCGAAGGTTCAAGCGCGACAAAAGAAAAGCTCTCGTTAGCAATGAACCAAATGAAAATGATGAGTCGAATGGATTGTCATCAAGTGATGAAAGCTCAAGTTCGGAAGATGACACGGCTCTAATATGCAAATCAATTGAGTTGAGTTCAAGTGAAGAATGCTTTATGGCTCTTGGAGCAGAGGAAGAAGAGGTAACTTCTAATTCTTTCAATTCTGTTAATTCCTCTTTTTCTCGTGAATCTATTGGCAGTCTAATGCGAGATTGTCAAGAGATTATGCTCACTCATCCTCAACTCAAGGAGCGCAATAATATTCTAATTCTTGAAAAAGAAGAGATGAATAAAAAATTGCAAGATGCTTTACTTGAAGTTAGTAACTTGAAGAGTGAAAATATTCAACTTCAAGAAGAGTGTAAATCAAGAGAGGTTAGAGAACATAACCTTCGGGCTACCATTGCTACGTTTACTAATTCGTCCAAAATTATGGATAAAATGGTAAACATGCAAAAGCCATCAGGAGATAGAACCGGAATCGGTTATGACTCCACATGTTCTCAAACCCCTCCGAAACTGACTAATTCTACTACTACTTTAACTAATAAAGTGCAAGTGGTAAAATTTGTTAAAAGTCAGTATAGCACAATGAGACAAGGACTTGGCTATCAAACAAAAGCAAAGTTGAATGTTGAAAGGCCAAAACAGTTCAATAACACGGCAAAGCAACAAAAATTCTTCAAGCAAAGATATGCCAAAGAGTTAAGTGCAAAAAGAATTTTTAGAAAAGAGGGAAGCTTTTCTAGAAATAGAGATGGAAGATCTTATTCCACTCAAAAGGATTGGTTGTGTAAATCTTGTTTAAATGCTTCTTATAGACCAAAGCAACAATCCTCTTCCCAGGTGCCTAGATACAAAAATATTTTTCAAAACCCGGCGCCATAAATGTTTTCAAAAGTTAATTATGATTATCGTGTTTCAAATGGTTACAAACCGCCTTATCTTAATTCAATAGGATCTAGGTGGGTTTGGTTACCAAAAATTACTAACAGTAAAGGACCCAAGCAAGTATGGTACCTAAAATCAACTAATTTTTTTTGTAGGATGTTTGGTACATCGACAGCGGTTGCTCACGCCACATGACTAGAAATAAATCTTGTCTACTGAATTTCAAGAAGATCGATGGACCAAAAGTTATATTTGGAGGAAAACAAAATTATGGAACTACAAAAGGAGTTGGTACAATTGAAAGAAATGGTTTGAAGATCGAAGATGTTTCATTTGTCTCATATGTCTCATGAAAATTATGGAGTTGGTACAAAAGGAGTTGGTACAAAATTATGGAACTACAAAATTATGTTTTCATATGTCTCATGACATATATTCCACAGTCAATGGAATTTTCAGTCTCTCTCTAGGTCATAGCAAGGAATTCTATAGGAATGTCTTCTATTTTCCAGTACAAGGGTGAACTGTGTGCTGTCAAGTATTCTTGGAACGCAGTTAGCTGCACAAAAAATATGTCAGTGTTCATTATGCATCATACTCCACATATTTCAAATGATAAGAAGTTCAAGTTTTTGGATAAGTAACCAATAATTGAGGGCAATCTCCATATTTATCTTTTTCCGTAACATCAGGGTGTAGGGCTTTGTTGTCTATCACTTCAAGCATAGATGAAATCGTGTTGATGAAAATAATAAAATAGTGTCCATGTCGATACACAGGGGAAAATATCCGATTTGAAGAAATAAAAAAAATTATGAATTTATAGTACAAGAATTATGAATCTACAGTATGGATATTATGAATATATAGTATAGCAAGTATGAATAAGCAGTGTTTGGTTTATGAACACGTGTTAGTGATTTGGTGATCTTACTGTTAATCTTTTTGGATGTGATAAATAAACATTGAGTGTAGGTAATAGAACTTACCAATTGTGCATCACTGATATCTAGATTGCCAAAACTACTCAGCTCATAGTTTAACCGCTCATTGAAAATTTTCTTCTTTTTATCAAGTGGCAGTCAAAAGACACTTACATATACCATTGTGCTGAAGAACACACACTTTGGTTGTCCCAGTGCTCGTTTGATGTTGAGCATTGATGCTTATAAGACCATACATCTATCAGACTGCTGGATATTTCTCCTTCACTCAATGTGAGGAACTGTTCTCTTGTCAAAAAGAAATCATTATAGCTGAACAATAACTCGCTACAACACCACAAAAAGCAAAAAAAAAAAAAAAAAGAGTAGACATTAGTTAATACATGATAAGATTATAGATTGAATTAATTGAATCAATTACAACCGAGGAGAATACAACTGATTAAAGATAAACGACGCTAAACTCTCCTATCTAATAGAGAGGCCTTAGTAAACTAATTCTAAACCACATAAATAAATACTATATGATACATAGAATAATAACACTTACTAACAGTTAAATACTTAAGTAATTAAATAGTTTACTAAATATTTAGATTTCAAACATACTCTCTTGGATGATTATCAGACACTTCCATGAATGTATAATTTGAAGCGACCTTTTCCTTCATAGTGGCATTGTGAATATATTGTGCATTCCGTGTCCAATAAGGAGATCGCAGATGCAGTGGGACATTCTTGAATTTTCTTTTTGGCCTCTTTCGGATGGTGACATCCTCAATATCAGTCTCACTATCATTCAATGCACTGTATTTATACAAAATGCAGGTAGGTAGTTATAATAATGCAATGGAATTTTATAATTTAATAAGTATATGTTTATAATTTACATACTGTAGATTCATAATTACTTAACTGTAGATTCATAATTAATAAACTGTAGATTCATAATCCATAAACTGTAGATTCATAACTACTTAACTATAGATTCATAATTAATATACTGTATATGCATAATTACTTAATTGTAGATTCATAATTACTTAACTGTAGATTCATAACTAATAAACTGCAGATTAGTTATATGCAATAGGTTTCATATTAGTAGTATTCAAAATATATTGAACCTAAGCATACATTTACCTATCAGTATCATCAAGCTCAACAGTAGGGGCAGCAGCAGCAATAGGGGTGGCAGGGGAATCTATGGTGAATGGAACCTTAATCAAAGGAGCTTTTCCCTTGTTGCCGGAGGTTGAAACAGCATCAATTGATTTTTCTTTAGAATTGTTGGAGTTTGTCAAACCAGCTCCACACGCAATGCTGTCAACAAGGGCATCCAATTGTATTCTCTTTGTTGTGCTCTGCCCTGCTGGTCTCTTATGTAATGGTCTTGGGGTTAGGGAAATTCCAAGGTCAAAAGATGGAGCTTCTATTTCCATTTGCTTGGTTGTTTTCTGAAAGGCCTCTACCAAAGCATCCACTGCAGTTGTAAAAGTTTCTTGACCAAAGAAAATGTCATCTAGTTGGGATGTTGTTGGGTTTTTAGCTGCTTCCATTGTGCTTGCCACAGAAATCATATTTGAAATTCCAGAAAAAGTTGTCTTTTTATCACCTTCGCAGGTGCCCCCTCCTTTCCAACCTCAGCCATTGCCTCTCCAAATTCAGTGACATCAACAGCAAGCAAGCTTCTGCAGTACTCGCGTCACTCTATCAATACTGGATGATGGCACAGAAATCGTTGGAACCACTTGTGCAGAAGTAGAAGCAGCAACAGTGTGAACAGTAGCAGGATTCTTGATTCGGGGGATAACCTTTCCCTTTCCAAATCCCCTACCTTCTTCTCCGCATCCACTCTTTTCCTCAAAAGTTTAGTTGTCCATGCAAGAATGGTAGGATGTTTTCTAATGACTTTCATTCCCTTGAATTGGACTTTATCAACATAGAATAGCTACAATTTTCCCAAAGAAAAAAAAACAGTGGGTAAAATAATTCAGAACTAGATATTCAAAATTCCATAACTGTACATTCATAATGCCACTATTGTATATTCATAAATCTACAACTGTACATTCATCAGTTCAAAAATGTATATTCATAATTTCATAACTATATATTCATAATTCCAATATTGTATATTCATAAATCTACAACTGTACATTCATAATTATCAAAACTGTATAGTAATAATTGCATAGTTATATTCTCACAACAACATATTTATCCATAATTTAATAATTCTGTATTAAAATTTACATAATTATATATGCACAATATCACAACAAACACATTGAATGAAGTAGAGACATAACAAGAACTTACAAGGATGAATGTGGCTGCCCCAGTAAACACACTGTCAGGCTTTTTCTGGTACTTGTCAATTGATTTAATAAGGAACTTGTAGGTATAGCTGCACCAATTGTACTCCTTGATCTCCCAACATTGATCAAGGAGTTAAGGATTTTGATATTGCAGTACATTGACTGGAATCCCCGGAGCATTGAAGAAACGATCAAAACCATGAAATCTCTCTTAAATTCGTCTCCATAATCTCCCCTGCTAACAATTGCATCCCCCATTCTTGCTGTGATTGGTGATCCAGTTTGAATTCCCCACCTTTGCCTCCAAGTACGTAATAGAGCTCTGTACTTAGCTTTCCCATTCTCTTCAAATTTTGGAGCCTCCTCCACCTCATTTATGCCTCGCGGAATGCCTAAAGTGCACTCATTGTCCTTCTCATCAAGATGTAGCACCAATACGAAGTCACACTTGAAAACATCAAAGCTATCAACTAGATACTTCACCAATTGAGACTCACTTGTGTTCAGTTGAAGATTCAAGATTGCTCCAAATCCAATATCAGTTACGACTTGTTTTTGCTGTGATGATAGTCTCTTAACAAGCTGATGCATTACTCTTGGCCCCATTCGAGTGCAAAAGTATGCACTATCAGATTTATTTTCAGCAGCTTGTGGTTTTGATATTGCTCTTGTTCTTTTTACTTGATTGCTTCGACTTTCTAGCTGTGGCTGCGATGCCTCAGCGGTCTGTGAGTTCAAGATTGCCTTTGTTGTTTTTCTTCGCTTGCTTTGCTTTTCTGGCGATGGCTGTGATGTCTCAGCAGCTTGTTCAGTTCTACTTCGCGTCATTTTTCGTTGAATTTCTTTTACCACTTCATTCAAAGTAGGTTTAGATTCCATTGCTGCCATTGAAAACATTAGAAATGCATGACTTTATGTATGATAAAGTATAACACAAGACAAAATTAAAACGAGTTTGATGGGCATATAATCCTTAAGTAGAGGGGGGATGTGTTAAATAATCCTTTATGCGCTATAACTTAAATGCGGAAGCACAATTAACAATGATCGCATGTAAATCAAATCAATCAACTAAACAATGTTCATGATCATGGACTTTTAATTAAATGGAAAAGATAGAACTTACTTGGCTCCATTGAAGAAGTAATCTCTAAATTGAATGAATCAAGAATATAATGCTTCACCTCTCTGATCCGTATTCCTTAATCACCTCCTGATGATACGGAGACTAGAAAACTTAGAGATTTGAAACTGTTAAGATCCCGTGAGTTTTCCTGGGTATTTATAGATGTGATGAGAAACCCTCTTTCAAGAGGAATGAGGAACCTCCTTTAGGAATAGAAATCCCTTTAGGATTGTGACCTCCTTTTAGGAATAGAAATCCCTTTAGGATTGTGAAACCCATAACCTTATCCATTATACATCTTTTAACCCTTATAAACTTAAATTTTAACAGAATGAGAGGGAGGGAATTTCACCCAGTAATTCCGCCTTTACACATCACTAATCATCAACGTGAGTACCTTATGGAATTACAACCTTTATTATATAAATCATTGTTAGGAAATAATTATTTCTAACAGTCTCCCACTGATTCATATGAGCATGACACCTTAATTATATGAATCAACGTTAGGAATAAATTATTTCTAACAATCTCCCACTTGATTCATATATGCGTGACTTTACAATTTTCAATCCTTAATTTGAGCTCACTTAATATGAAAATGTAAAAGTCACCACCTTATCGAACTTTATTAACCGAATCATGGCGGTTACAGGCCTGACATAGCGTCCCGCTCCCTTCCATGTATCACAGTTAATAAAAATTCGAACCGTAATAATAAGGTAAAATCCGAAACTACCTTATTCCTTATGTCTTAAACAAGACCATTGTTATCACTTCTGAAATATGCATAAATAAGTGATCAACATCAACCATAACAAAATCAAAACCTGAATAGATATCTAAGAGTATCACCAACCTGATGTGCTATCAAACATAAATCCATACATGTATGGCATAGTTAACCATTATACAAGGACTTTACCAGTATGCCCATCCTTCCAACATGGCCAATGAAGGTCATGGGCGCCAATCCCTTAGTCAACGGATCTGTGATCATAAGATCGGTGCCAATATGCACTATTGATACTCTTTTGATTTTGTACCTTCTCCTTAACAGACAGAAATTTCAAATCCATGTGCTTGGCACCACTAGTATATCTGTCGTTCTTTGAGAAGAACATAGCTGCTGTATTATCATAATGAATCCTCAATGGTTTGGCTATAGTGTCGACAATGCCCAAACCATAAATGAAATTACGCAGCCATGATTATTGAATTGTAGCCTCAAAGCATGCTACAAATTCTGCCTTTATAGTGGAAGTATCAATGACAGGCTCCTTCACACTCATCCAAGATATTGCTCCATGAGCAAGTGGAAAAATATATTCGAATGTGGATTTTCGGGTATCCAAACATCCGGCATAGTCTGAATCCGAATAACCTATAACCTCCAGGTTATTCGTTCCTTTTATAGGTGAGCATGTGGTCCTTAGTGCCTTGTAGGTATCACAGGACCCTCTTTGCAGATTTCCAGTTTATATCTTTCTAAAACTTTGTTAATGTGAGTCTTCTAGGATGAACCTAAAATCCCATGTGATCTATCACAGAATATTTCTTATTCCAATCACATATGAAGTCTCACTCATATCCTTCATTTCAAAGTTCTTAGAAGATATTCCTTAATATCACACAACATCCCTTTATTATTAGCAGCAAGAACAATGTCGTCAACATGTAATACTAGGATTACAAACTTGCTTCCATTAAACCTTTATGTGGATACACCGATCAACAGTGATCTCTACAAAACCAAATGACAATTTCAAGTACCATTGTCTAGAAGCATGTTTTAATCCATAGATCGACATCTTCAATCTACATACCAGATTTTCCTTTCCTGTGGCCATGAAGCCTTGCGGCTAATCCATGTATACTTCCTCTTTTGATTTACCATTCAGAAAGGCAATTTTAACAACCATTTGGTGGAGCTCAAGAACAGAATGAGCCACCAAAACCAAAATAATTCTCAAGGAGAATTATTATCCTGTATGGCTTGGTTAAATGAGACTGGATAATTATCAATGCTCAAGTCACTTTCATGCTCAAGTGCATAAACAATATAGTCATCAGAAATGGCTGATCTTTTCTATCTAGTAGATCTCCTTAATGCCACTTCCTGCTGAGATTTCACTTGATCATCATCTTTAGTTTCAACCTCATCTTTATTTACAATAGCTTCCTCATGTGGAATTTGAGCATCTAGTTGTTGTTGTTCCAAAGTATTTCCATAAGGCTACACTGCACTACAGCAATAGGAACAACAACAGAAAAAAGGATCACTTGATGAATCTGGAACCATCAATGACTCCTTAATCTCAACATTACGAGCTCCCACACTCCCACTGACTTCGCCATTTTAAATGAAGCGAGCATCACCAGACTCAACAATCCTCGTACTTATGATTAGGACAATAAACATGTACCCTTTAGACCTTTCTGGATATCCAATGAAATAACCACTAATGGTTCTGGATTCCAATTTATTTTCATGTGGATTATATATCCTCACTCCATCTTGACAGCCCCAAATGTGAAGATGCCTCAAACTAGGTTTCCTTCTTGTCCACAGTTCATAAGGTGTTTTAAAAAACAACCTTACTAGGAACCCTATTGAGTAAGTATGCTGTTGTCTTTAATGCATATATCCACAATGAAATAGGCAATGTACGATTATTGACCTTACTCCTAACCATTTCTCTTAGAGTACGATCTCACCTTTCTTCCACACCATTTTGACGTGGTGTGCTTAGCATTGTGTATAATGCACAAATGCCCTTAGATTCGAGAAATTTCTTTAAATGGGCCGAGAATTTGCCCAACTTTTGATGTTTTCCCATAATACTCATCACCTTTATATGATCTAGTTGTCTTTACCTTTCTATTTAACTGACTCTCAACTTCAAATATGAATGTCTCTGAGACATCCACAGACTGAGATCTTTCACGCAGTAAATAGATGTAACAGTACCCAGAATGATCATCAATAAAGGTAATAAAGTATTTATCACCGCTCCAAGACGGATCATCAAAAGAGACCACAGATATCTGTATGTATTAGATCAAGTAATCATGAGCTTCTTGTGGCTGAGTGTACTGATACATGTCTGACTTGCTTTACCTTTATGCAATCGACACATGCATCATTCCAGTCATTAAAATCCAATTGAGACAAAATTCCAACTTTAATAAGTCTCAATATCCTTTATTTGGATATATGACAAAGCCTTTTATGCCACAAGTCAGCTGAAGATTCTTTTGGCGCACTCCTTTTAACACAAACATCACATTGAACAAGGAATTAACAAAGTCATCATTAAGATTGAAACAGTATAGTGTATCCAACAAAACACCAGAACCATAAAGGTTTTTGTTGATACAAACATTTGTTTCCAATCTTAAAGTAAAAACTCAATGTTTCCAACCTAGCTGTTGAAACAAGATTTCTAGAACAATTTGGAACATACAGACAATTCTCAAGATCAAGGCAAAAAACCTGTATCCAGCTTAATTCTGTAAGTTCCAATACCTTTAATTCTAGCTTTCATCATGTTTCCCATGAAAAGACACTTTTCATTTTCCCTATGAGGTTGAAACATAAAAAATCTTGCTTAATGTTATAAACATGTGTTGTAGCACCAGTGTCTAACCACCAAGTATTAGAAGGAACTTTAACAAGATTGGATTCAAAGCATACTGAAACTGAATGTATACTTTTATTTCCATCCAAGCTTTCCTCTTCAGGCATTCAGCCTTCTTGTGCCCAGGTTTGTTACAGAATAGCATTTCTGCACTTTCTGAACATCACCTTGCACCTTCATAGGATGCTTGCCCTTCTTTACTACATTTAGATTTGCTGCTGTTATCACTAACATTAAAACTGTCACCTTATAGCGTGATACGATAGTGTTCACTGCAAACATTTATCTCACATTTATCAATTGCTTTGAGTAACAACCTTTATTCAGACTATAATTTATAGACCTTAAGTTTGTATTTAAATCCGCCTTTGGGTCAAATTTAAATACAATGTCAATTTACCGACATGCATCATTCACACATACTTGAATGAGACTATTCATCAAGTTTCAATTTAATATATAGGCCATCTTTGGACATGCACTACATATTAACAAAACAAGAATCATAATCTCCTAAATTGTCATTAATCACATGTCTGATCTACCTTTGGGCAACCGCTAGAACCATGTGTTAATGATCACAAATGTTTATCAATCCTTTAGTGTCATTCAATGATGCAAAATACCTGTGTAGGTAAACATTTGTAAACATAAATAATTATTTAGCTATTTCCTTGAGTGGGCCACTTTGGTGACTAACACACTCGCCTTATGCTAATAATTTATTTATGTGAATAAACTTTAATTTATGTTGCAAACATAAACATAAATGATTATTTAGCTATTACTATGAGTGGGCCGCTTTGGCGACTAACACACTCACCTTATGCTAATAATTTATTTATGTAAGTAAACTTTAATTTATATATATGTTGTAAACATAAACATAAATGATTAATTAGCTATTACCATGAGTGGGCCGCTTTGGCGACTAACACACTCACCTTATGCTAATAATTCATTTATAAACATATATATAAATTAGTAATGGATACAACCTCCAACCATAATTGATTCCAAATGAGCCTATAATTTAAAGCAAGTCCTTAATGCTTTAAATAAACCAAACGGCTCAAATATAAACCCAAATTAAATAAGCCTAAAATTTAAAGCAAATCCATAATACTTTAAATAAACCAAATAGACTTAAATATAAACACAAATTAAATGAGCCTAAAATTTAAAGTGAGTCCATAATACTTTAAATAAACCCAAATAGGCTCAATTTAATTGTCCAAACAAAATAAACCTTAATTTATATGTCGTTCTCTTATATAACATATAATACATAATTGATAGTGTCAAATCATATAACACATAAATCATATACAATAACAAGTAATATGGGCAAACCATATATCAACAGTACGTACGTAGATAGCAACCATATATGTTTAACTTGAACAGTACGTACCAATCATTATTACAAACTAAGTAACCATATAACAATGATTCACAAACTTGAGCAGTACGTACATGATGTTAATCAAATGGGTTTCTTCTTTGTTTTCTCTTTGCCGAAAGAAATAATTAAGAGAACAAGCAAAAGGAATTGGTTTCAACTTACATAGCCTTAAATACATACATAGCATTGAATCACATTGTGAACATATGTATGTGCACGACTAACAAGAATTGTATATACATGTATACATTATTCTGGCAAACACAATAAATGCAATGCATATATATGTTGTATGCACATATTCGCTCACCACATAAAGGGGAAGCATGGGAGGCGTGAAGACAAACATATGACTGTGATTTTGATATCGATTAATTTCAAAAAATCCGACAAAACCTTATAATTAAAAATCCCAAAATATCATGAACCCTAATTTTAGTGATTAATCAATTTACAAGCAGGCTCTGGTACCAAATGTTAAATAATCCTTTATGCGCTATAACTTAAATGCGGAAGCACAATTAACAATGATCGCATGTAAATCAAATCAATCAACTAAACAATGTTCATGATCATGGACTTTTAATTAAATGGAAAAGATAGAACTTACTTGGCTCCATTGAAGAAGTAATCTCTAAATTGAATGAATCAAGAATATAATGCTTCACCTCTCTGATCGTATTCCTTAATCACCTCCTGATGATACGGAGACTAGAAAACTTAGAGATTTGAAACTGTTAAGATCCCGTGAGTTTTCCTGGGTATTTATAGATGTGATGAGAAACCCTCTTTCAAGAGGAATGGGGAACCTCCTTTAGGAATAGAAATCCCTTTAGGATTGTGACCTCCTTTTAGGAATAGAAATCCCTTTAGGATTGTGAAACCCATAACCTTATCCATTATACATCTTTTAACCCTTATAAACTTAAATTTTAACAGAATGAGAGGGAGGGAATTTCACCCAGTAATTCCGCCTTTACACATCACTAATCATCAACGTGAGTACCTTATGGAATTACAACCTTTATTATATAAATCATTGTTAGGAAATAATTATTTCTAACAGGATGGGGAGTGCCGAATAAATCCAGTTGTGCTCTACAAAACGAATAATATGGCCATCAAATTACAAAGTGTTGTACTCACAATGTGCAAATTATAGAGTCCATTGAAAACATTAGAAATGCATGACTTTATGTATGATAAAGTATAACACAAGATAAAATTAAAACGAGTTTGATGTGCATATAATCCTTAAGTAGAGGGGGGTTGGGGAGTGCCGAAAAATCCAGCCGTGCTCTACAAAAAGAATAATATGGCCATCAAATTACAGAGTATTTTATTCAAAATGTGCAAATTACAGATTCCCACATTCATAATGCCTGAACTGTATGTTCATAATCTTATAAATGTACATTCATAAGCGTATAACTCTATATTCATAATGTGCAAATTACAGAGCACCACATTCATAATGTCTGAACTGTATGTTCATAATGTTATAATTGTACATGCATAAGCGTATAACTCTATATTCACAATGTGCAAATTACAGAGTACCACATTCATAATGTCTAAATTGTATGTTCCTAATGTTATAACTGTACATTCATAAGCGTATAATCCATATTCACAAAATTTCCGAACATTCATAATCTTTTGAAAACTATATTCGTAATATTTGAAGTCTATATGCTAATATACACAACATTCGATAATATACAGAATGTACAGTGCTATGTTATACAAACCCTAGTTCAAAATCACAAAATGTATAGAGAATATACATGTTTATGCTGTATAAACCCATTGTTTAAGAGTGTTAGACACATAATACATGTACATCGACGGAGCAATGTAGAGTAAATGACGGGGACTTGGCGTGCGAACGATGGTGAAGTTTTTGGCGATGGAGTCTGTGTTGAAGAAAAAAGCAGAGAAAATGGTGAAAAGGGGGAGAATGAATGTTGAAGAGAGGTTTTTGCAAAGAAGAAGATGGTTGCTTGATCGACAGGAAACCGTGAAAATGGAGGCTCAATAGTGACGAATCGGGTATTCATATTTAAACTTAAATTTAAAAAAAAAAAGACGATTGGCTGAAGATAACGGTGCAACTTACGGCACCGTTAATGCGCTACAATGAAACGTTGTCCCTTTCAATCCGTGTCCACAGTGCATTGTGGACACAGGTCCATAACATAAATATTGCTTATTTTGACCATTTTCCCGTCTTATTTGGACTTTGATGTCTTGATAAGAGTTGTAGCCCTTCGAGTATTCTTTCTAGTGGCGTAAGAATCACCTAATCGGACATTCCTAGGTTGAGATATGGTCCAAAAACCGAACTTTCACCAATCTGTGCAAGAACTTTTATTGATGAAACTTCACTGGAAATTTTCGACGCGTCGAGACTGGAGCTCGATGCGTCGAATTTGGTGCTACGTTCTAGATTGTAGCCCTTCGAGTCTTCTTTCCAATGGTGCAAGAATCACCTAAATCGGACATTCCTAGCATGAGATATGATCAAAATACTAAGCTGTCGCCGAATTCAGCGGGAATTACAACTCTTTGGTCTTTTGCTCCACTTTTCCCTTGTTTGGTTCTTGTGATCAAATCCATTGAAAATTCCATTCTTTGGCTCCCTTTCGAAGTATTTAAGCCACCTCCTTAGCCTCTCATTGACTTTGTTTTGGCTCCAAACTCGTCCTAGAACTTCCCTTGCATTTGCAATTGATCTACAATGGTTCCAAAACACTAACAAAGACCGTAAAACATTCAAAACAAGTGTAAACAAGTGTGAACCATGACTAAATAGTAAAATAAAGGATTATGCAATTAAATCACCAAAATCATGACCCTAAGCCTAACAAATATAGATAAATCAATACTAAAAATGTGCACAATTAGGCTCACATCAGAACCCCAAAGTGCGACTATGCAAGAGGCATATAGCTCGTCGGCACATGTTCTTAACCCGGAAATTAATTCTTCTTTAGGGGTAGCCATTATTGATGACCAGGGTATACAAAATTCTTCTTCACTCTCGGAGTCATAGCCTGGTCATTTATCTGATGGTGACGAGGTTCAGAATGCTCAATCTTTCGATCAATCCTTGCTGGAATTGTAGAAGGAAGCCAGTAGGTGATTTGCTTCAAAAATTGGAAGGTCGAAGCCGGATGAATTTGTTACAATTACCAAGAAGAAAAGCCGGCCTCGGAAGGATTACTCTGCAAATGTCCCTTCAGTTACAACCCGCCTTGCGGCGGGCAAAATCGCCAGAGTTCCCTTCTCCCAATGTTTAAAATGAATGTGCAAAATCGCCAGAGTTCCCGTGGGCCTACTCTCCTCACGGCGTAGGCTCAAACGACTCATTCGGCGTGAGCATGTTTGCTTTGTCTTAATAATAGAGCTTATGCTGGCTCGAGATAGGTTGGATGGTTATGTTCGGGATTTTGGTTTTGCAGGAGGCTATGCGGCCTTAGAATAAAAAATTTTGATTCTTTGGGCCGACTGTTTCGAGGTGGATATAGTACTCGATAGTGACCAGTTCGTGTTGTGCAATGTTATTTACATTCCTTGGCAGTTTTCTTTGAATTATGTTGCAGTTTATGCGAAGCACACGAAAGTAGAGAGGGCACAACTCTGGGAAAAGTTATTGGTTTTGGCAGAGGAATTAAAGCCGATCCTATTAGGGGGGACTTTAATGTTATTTCGAGCATCTCGGAGTACCGAGGCAACTCAATTCCAGACACAAATAGCATTACTGATTTTTCAGCTTTCATCAGTGACAACAGCTTAATTGATATACCAGTCATGGGGAGTTAGTACACATGGCATGGTGTTTGGACTACGGGAGCTGTATGGAAAAGGCTCGACCGCTTCTTGATGAAGTTTGTGGTTGGGGCTGGCCGAGGGTCGAATATTGTGATCAAGCTGGATATGATGAAAGCCTTTGATAGGGTCTCGTGGCCCTTCCTTCGAGCAGTGCTAATTAAGCTAGGCTTCCCGAATTCTTTCATTAACATTGTTATGAATAATTTGGGGACCACTAGACTGTCTGTTTTGGTGAATGGGATCAGCTGCAGGTTCTTCTAGCCAACTAGAGGCGTCAAGTAGGGAGACCCGCTCTCCCCACTTCTTTTTATCCTCGCCAGCCCTTTCCCGATCCCTTATTCTTAAGGTGGGAGTTGGAATGTTGTCCCTGTATTCGTCATCTTTGGGTTGTCCTTTGGTCACACATTTAACTTTTGCAGACGACATTGTAATATTTGTGAATGGGGCTTCAAGCTCTCTAAAGGCCCTAGCAGAGGTTTTGACCTACCGCGGGGGGGTTGGTCGGGGCAGAAAATCAACTTCAGCAAAAGTTTTTTTGTTACTTCCAGAAATTGTACAAACAGAAGGGCGACTGTCATGTCACAAATCTTGGGTATGCAACAATCAAGCCTGCCTTTTCGTTACCTAGGCGTGAATCTTTTCAAGGGCCGGAATCGGCCAATTTATTATCAGCATCTAATAGAAAAAGTTGATGGTAAACTGCTCGGTTGGCAGCGCAAGTTACTTTCGCCGGGAGGTCGCCTAACTCTAATCAAGCACGTGTCGTCCACCATTCCTTTATACAATGCTGCCTTGGTCCTTTTGCCAAGGAGGACTGTGAAGACTCTTGAGTCCCGTTTTGCCAATTTTTTGTGGGGGATGGAGAATGGCAAGCCGAAGAGACATTGGGCATCTTGGGATAAATTATGTTTTCCCACCGAAGAGGGAGGTCTGGGCATCAGATCAATCGATTCAATTTAGCAATCCTTCTCATCCAAGATTTATTTCAATTTTCTTCAAGGGAGTTCGCTGTGGAGTGATTTTTTGCGTGCAAGGTACCCAGATGGCCATAATCTGAGGACCACTTCGCTCACATGGAGTCGGATGCAGCTCCTGCGGGAAGGTTTACAATCAATGGCTTTATGAAGGTTTACCATTCTCATCTGTTGGTGTAATAAAAAAGGTTAAACAAGAGGTGTTTCTGATTTCTCTCTCTCGGCCATTTCGACAAGATTCCCATGCTCATTTCCTGCTATCTGCTGGACTGGCAGCAAGATTCGTAGCTCCGCCGCGAAGAGTGACGATTTGGGTAAAATGGCTTGCGCCGCCAGTGAGAAGGCTCAAACTGAATACAGACGCTGCTTATTATTCTAATGCAGCCACGGGAGGTCCTTTTCTGAGAAACTCTAACGGACAGCTTGTAGCGGGTTTGTGTTTTCGCTACTACGCGTCATCAGCTCTGGAGGTTGAGACGAAGGCTCTTCATTGTGCCTTCCAATGGTGTGTCGCTTTTGCCAAACGACCCATTGCGATTGAGGTTGATTCCTTAGCCCTTGCCAACTTGGTGTCCTCAGATACGACGAGGATCCCGTGGAAGGTTAAGGAAGCGATCCTGTATGTCCGCTCTTGTCTACGTGCGTGGGCCTCCACTATTAGGCACATCTACTGGGAGGCTAAACACGCATCAGATGCTCTTGCAGAGACTGGACTTAGCTTTAGTTCTTCGAGAATATTTTGCACTTGATAGTTTGCCTGTAAAAGCCAAGTTGGCTATCTTGAACGACTTGAGAGGCTTTGCCTTCCACCGAGCTGTTCGAAATTAATAAAGCTTCTCGTTACTTAAAAAAAAAAAACAGAAGATTATCATCACATCACCATAATATATCCATACAATGCACAATAAAGTAACAATAAGATCAGAGTATATAGAGACTTTGATTTAGCATGGGGAACATGCATTATGATTTCTACCATTGTTCTAGTTTTCATATTAACCTTAATAGAGATTAATTTAGTAGAAAATTGAGTAGCTGAATACTTTAGTAAAAAATTGACTTTTAATGCCACATACATACATAATCAAATGATATTATTTTCATCTCAAAATTAAATAATTAAAAGTAATTAGGAACTAAAATAACAATTTATCAGTAACTTAAAGGACGTACTAAAGTTGTATTTTTCCGGAATAGAAATGTTGTTTGTTTAAAAATGAAACGTTGCGAAGTAGCTTTTAACTTAAAATTTACCCACCCATTGTCTGGATTTTAACTTAAAATTTACCCACCCATTGTCCTTCCAGAGGACCACAACGGTTAAATTTTAAAAATTGAATGATAAACTTAGACTATGGATGACAACAATTTGAAAGTAAAAAATACACGGATGATTAATTTAAAAATTTAGCACTAAACGTGTCAAAATCATCATACTGAGGACCCTACATAACATTAATTCTATAAGCTTTAGCAGCTAAAATATTTTAGCTATTTAAAATCTTGCAAATTTTTAATAGATTTATACAGCTCTTCTCTTTCCATCATCAAAGCGATTATTTTGCTCTTTTAGTTGAGATTGATGAACAGTAATAACAACTTCAAAACCCTTCACTGGTGATTCATTAGGATTCACAGACAAATCTGAAGTATCATTTTATTACAACAAGAAAATATAACTTTTGACTTTAAGTTAAGGACTAAAAAAGTAATCTCTCAAATAACTTTTATTCACTAAAACATCTAAAATAATTAGAAATCAAAATAACAATTCACCAGTAATTTAATAAATAAAATTATTGATATATATGATATACTTTCAAATATTTTATTTAATTATAAACATTGGGCATTAACTCATTCGCGCAATGCGCATGTAAAACTAGTATATATATATATATATATATATATATATATATATATATATATATATATATATATATATATATATTGTAAGTGTACAATTTTTTTAGTACACATTAAAAACTTTGTTGGCTAATTTATTTAGTTTTTTTTTTATTAGATTTAAATTGTTTTTAAGATTAGTTTAAATCTTTTTGGACCACTTTCTGTCACCAAAAGTTATTTTAAGTGGATGACAAGCATTGGATTTTAAAAAGAGAAAAGGCATTACAATGAAGATTTCAAATGAAGGGTGTGGCTGTGATTAATCGAAGGAAATGTGATGTTGATTCTAAGTATCACAGTGTTGGATTGAACAGCTATAAAAGGAAGCCACTCCAAAGAGGAAATTGCCATTTTTTTGTGAACTGCTATATTGAGTGAAATCTACATGAGTGCTATTTAAATTAATCAGCTAAATTATATTATTATTATTATTGTAGTTCAATTTTGGTCTGCACAGACAGTACCTGGTACAGCTGAAGCTTCGGTTGAAGATCGTCGCGGCATGCACGTACAATCCTGAGTAGATGTTATGAAGGTGTTGTAGTGGTAAAGGCTGGGGGCCATTTGTACTTACTTCTTGTAATACTCCTTGGTAAACATCTATAGTGGATTGGGGAGACGTGAGTTGCCCCGCAGACGTAGGAGAATCGCTCCGAACTGCGTGATCAATCTCTGAGTACTTTTATTTTTATGCATTTATATTTCGTTATTTATGTTCATTAAATAACCTAATTAATTGATAATGTAATATCTCTTCTAAAACAAATAGAACATTAAAGGTATAATTGAATTCAAGATTCACGGTGCAATTTCATATATATATATATATATATATATATAGTGAAGGGCTCGCGTGCATTTAGTCTTTCCCGTAAAAAATGAGGTTGAATCTAAGCCTTACGTAGCTCTTGATCCAACGAATAAGATTAAGAGCAAAATATAAACACGATTTGCTCATTAAGGGCATTTTGGTCCTTTTGATTATATTAAAAAAAATTCAAAATTTCTGATCTTCTTCTTCTTTGCGCGTTTTCAAAATTCACCATTGATTCCTAATCTTTGATATTTCCTAAGCTCAATCGATTTTGCGATCTCTCTGAAATTGGCAATAAAATCTATTTTGTTCCTCGTTCAATAGCTTATTCGTCAAAAGAAACCCTAAACCCAGCAACAACGTCAATCGATCAAGAATGGAAGAATTCGATCAAGGTATTACCCAAATTTTATCGCTAATTTTGAATTTATTTTATCTGCTCTTGTATTGGCCTCCTTCTTGTCTTAATTACGCGCACATTAAACACTACATGCATGCAACTTAACAACTGAATTACTGACCTATCTTAATTATTCCGAGCCTAAAGACTTACGCACGTAGATGATTAGGTAGCCGCATGTTAATTTTTACAAATGCGCATATTACAGTTTTCAGTGATGTCGGTTAAGTACCCGCGTAAAATTTTAAACAACCCTTACGCATGTTATCTGTTAAACA
The DNA here is from genome assembly GCF_001879475.1 of Ipomoea nil. Classification (NCBI taxonomy): domain Eukaryota; kingdom Viridiplantae; phylum Streptophyta; class Magnoliopsida; order Solanales; family Convolvulaceae; genus Ipomoea; species Ipomoea nil. Next base: position 65,361 of record NW_017617992.1, on the reverse strand, counting down.
CACGCACGTTCAGTGCTTTCCAGACGCATGTTAATTGTTTTATTTTTATGCATTTATATTTTGTTATTTATGTTCATTAAATAACCTAATTAATTGATAATGTAATATCTCTTTTAAAACAAGTAGAACATTAAAGGTATAATTGAATTCAAGATTCAACGCGCAATTTCAATTGGTTTCAGAGCCTGTAGACTTAATTTATTAGTATATCGATCTGGCTATTCCGTGCTTCTTGAACTAAAGCTTTCAGCGGCTTTTATTATTAGTGTTTGTTATACTATTTTGTTCAATCTCAATTTTTATTGAGTGTTTCAGAATGGTGGAAGGTTCTTCCCCAGTTGACAGGCGACAACTATGCCTATTGGAAAGCTCGCACACATACACATCTTAAGGCCCAAGGAGACGCTGTTTGGCGGTCCGTGGTGACAAGTTGGACTCATCCGACTAAAGCCAGTACCAGTGATGATGGAACAAGAGTAACTAAACTTGAAACCGAATGGTCCCAAACAGAAATAACTAATGCTGGATATAACGATAAGGCCTTAGATACGATTTACTCCCTTATGCATGAAAGTCAGTTTTCTATAGTTGCAGGTATTGATTCAGCTAACGGTGCTTGGGAGGCTCTTGAGTCAACTTACGAAGGAACTACGTCGGTGAAACAATCAAAGTTGCAACTGGTCCAGTCCGACTTTGAAAAGCTTCGGATGAATGAGGATGAGACCATCAGAAACTTTCACACATGTGTACAGGAATTGGCAAATCGCGCGATGGTCCTTGGTGAACCTTTCTCACAAGCAAAACTTGTTAAAAAAATTCTGAGATCCTTACCACCAAGGTTCAGAATGAAAGTCACGGCCATTCAGGAACACGATGGTTGGAAGAACAAAACGGTTACTCAATTAATGAGAAATCTTCGAACCTACAAAATGGAAATTTTAACTGATCACACGAAAATGAAAAAACAAAAAAATGTAGCTTTTGCCGCTGAAGGAAATAATGTTGTATCTGATTCAGACGAACCAGGTGATGATACAGTTGTTTATTTGACTAAACAATTTTCTAAAATTTTGAAACAGGTATCAAATAATTCACGCAACAAAAATCCACAAAGAGGAACAATGTCATCCAAACCTGGTCCTAGGACAAGCTCGTCAAACTTCAAGCAGTCAGTCTGACGTTCAGGGCAGTCCAAAGAAAAATCTAACAATAAAGGAATCAAATGCTATGAGTGTGAAGGCTTTGGACATGTACAAGCAGAGTGTGCCACTTACCTTAGACGCAAAAAGTCTATGTCAGCCATTACCTGGAGTGACGACGAGCCTGACGTCGAAACAACTGGATCTGATGTCGAAGAAATCTCGGGTAATTTTGTTGCTTTTACTGCAGGTATTGCTGGATGTGCTGACTCAGAGGGAGGTGAATATGTCTCAGCGGAAGATTTAGAATTAAATGATTTATCTTTTGAAGTTGAGTTTAATAAGTTGTACCCCAAATGGGAAGCCCTAAGAAAAGAAAATCGCAAATTGGCTAGTGAGATAGGGATTGTAACAAATGCTAGTAAAGTGTATCAAAATCAAATAGCTTATAGGGATCTGCTTCTTAAAGAAGCATCTGCCCAAGAGGAGAGATTGAAACAGGAGGTACAGACCCTGAAGCAGGAGCTAAGCACCTACAAACGACAAATCCAAATGATGGACACCACTTCAACACTTGACAAAATCCTTGATTCCGGAAGAAAAGCTTCTGCAAAATTCGGTTTGGGTTTCACCGGAAGCAACTCAAAGGATAAAACGGTATTCGTCAAAGCGTCTGGACTTGATCCAGGAGACATTCCTGAATCTAGCTCAACGAAACATAACAGTGGTATAGTAAGGTCAAACAAGCCACAGTACAAACTCTATAACCCCGTATGTCATTATTGCAGGTTGCGTGGTCATACCAGACCCGAATGCTACTACTTTTACAAGGATCAAAGAATCGAGAAGTTTAGGCACAAGAACATCCAACCCTTTACAAAACAGATTTGGGTTAAAAAGACTAACTATATTTCGTTTGTCTCTTTTCAATCTAAAAGTGCAGGACGAGAAGACCAGTGGTATTTCGACAGTGGGTGTTCTAGTCACATGACAGGAAATGTCAAATTTCTAAGCAACGTGAAGGCTAGCAAAGGTGAAGTCACTTTTGGTGACGGTGTTAAAGGTCAAGTCACCGGCGTAAGCACTCTAAATGTGACTGGCCTACCCAATTTAGAAAAAGTACTGCTTGTGAATGGTCTTCGTGAAAATATCATAAGTATAAGCCAACTCTGCAAACAAAATTGGAACGTGTCCTTCACCAAAAATACCTGCAGTGTCCTCGATGACGCAAATCAATGCGATATGGAAGGTAAGAGGTCAACTGACAATTGCTACATTCTGACTAACAAGGTTGTTTTTCTGCAGGTCTAGTGTTGATGAAGCTGAGTTATGGTATCAAAAAGCTGGAACATCTAAGCTATAGCTCAGGAAATTTCTATGGCATCTCAAAATGAAAATTGAAAAATTTGCAATTGAGGGTTGCAATTAACAATTACAGGTTCATTACTCTTCAATTCCATTCGTTAATTTCTTGAATTTTTTTTTTTTTTTGGGTGTCATTGTCTAATGTGTCTTATGAAATACCTGCAAATATTCCTATGTCAAAAGCTGAGTTTTTTATGTGTTTTGTTACATAAATTGGTGCCCTCTACTTCAATATACTTGCCTTCGTCAAATCTTGACTATTCTTCATCCTTACCTATGTAATATTCTACATCTGTGATAGGATATGTTTCAAGATTAGGAAAGTTATCTTTTGAATTATTGGTTCTGTTTTTACATGCTCTCGCATTGCATCTATGTTTTTTTTTTTTTTTGTGCGTGTGTCTCTCTATGTTTGATTTGTCTTTTATTCCAATTTTTTTAATTTTCTCGCAATTAGTCCTTTTCGTTACCTACTCTAAATTGCGGATTGATTCTTTGTGTTCTGTTCTTGACTGTTTTCTATGCGTTTACTAAATGTTATACTTGCGTTGTTTTGAGTACTTTTAACGGATTGATTCTTTGTATTTGTTCTTGACTATTTTCTATACGTTTACTAAATGTTCTACTTGCGTTGTTTTGAGTGCTTTTAACTGATAAACATATTTTTGTTGAGGTTACTTTATTGGTGTTTCGTGTGTTGCATCTTTGAATTCTCTAAGGTTACTTGAATGAAAATTTGATGCAATTTGTTTAATATTTGCACAATATGTGAATGTGTTTTGTTGGTCCGGTCATGACCATATCTGTGTTTGTTTGTGTACTTCTTGTGCTAAACTGTTATGAATTCTTGCTTGACTTTGCTTTATATGAATCTATGCGTAAATGTGCTTTATCTGAATGTGCTTACTGTCTTATTTACCAATCTGTCTTCTTGAGTGACCCAATTGTGTGCTTTTTGTGTTATTTGCTACGAATTTGTGCTTGAATGTGTGTATTACTTGGTATGTTTTATCTACTTAATCTGCTCCAACTTGATTTGTGTGTCTTTTTGTGCTTATATGATATCAAGTTCTGCATGTTTTTCGTTACTAATTTTCTTGTGCAGGTTCAATTCTATCGGGCATTCCGTCAGACTCAATCCACTAATATAGATGTTCACATTTGTCAATTTATTGGAAAAATGGGGAGTATATACTAAGGGGGAGTATGGTTGGAATAAGGGGGAGTTTTGGTGAAACTATTGAATGTTTGGTTTTGTGGGATTTTGGTAAATTGTTGGATTAAGGGGGAAGTAAGAGCTTGACTATGACTGCTGCATATGGTAATTCTTTTTGGTACTACTACTCTATGGCTACTCTATGGTACTCTTTTTTGGTAATCTCTGATTAATATATCACTCTTCTCGCCAAGTATAAAACCTTTATTTGGCTAATTCATCTACTGTGTATTGTGGTTGGTCAATGCTTATTTTATGAAGTGTGAAGCCTCATGGATTCTTCGACAGTACATGTTATGTGATATTTAATATAGCGGGTTCATGGATGGAACATGGTCCAAAAGAGTTTTTGCAAATTGCTTATTTAATTCTCACCTTAGTATATTGTTCAGTACATATACTAAGGGCCTTGAATAAAATTGTTTATCTTATTTGCCCAAGGTATAAGATGCTGTAGTTTTTACCAAATAAATTGCTAAAGGGGGAGATTGTAAGTGTACAATTTTAGTACACATTAAAACCTTTGTTGGCTAATTTATTTAGTTTTCTTTTATTAGATTTAAATTGTTTTTAAGATTAGTTTAAATCTTTTTGGACCACTTTCAATCACCAAAAGTTTTTTTTAAGTGGATGACAAGCATTGGATTTTAAAAAGAGAAAAGGCATTAGAGTGAAGATTTCAAATGAAGGGTGTGGCTGTGATTAATCGAAGGAAATGTGATAATGATTCTAAGGATCACAGTGTTGGATTGAACAGCTATAAAAGGAAGCCTCTCCAAAGAGGAAATTGTCATTTTTTGTGAACTGCTATATTGAGTGAAATCTACACAAGTGCTATTTAAATTAATCAGCTAAATTATATTATTATTATTGTAGTTCAATTCTGGTCTGCACAGAAGTACCTGGTACAGTTGAAGCTTCGATTGAAGATCGTCACGGCATGCACGTACAATCCTGATTAGATGTTAGGAAGGTGTTGTAGTGGTCAAGGCTGAGGGCAATTTGTACTTACCTCTTGTAATACTCCTTGGTGAACATCTATAGTGGATTGGGCAGACGTGAGTTGCCCCGCAGACGTAGGAGAAGCGCTCCGAACTGCATGATCAATCTCTGAGTACTTGTTTTAATTTTAAGCATTTATATTTCATTATTTATGTTCATTAAATAACCTAATTAATTGATAATGTAATATCTCTTCTAAAACAAGTAGAACATTAAAGGTATAATTGAATTCAAGATTCACGGTGCAATTATATATATATATATATATATATATATATATATATATATATATATATATATATATATATATATATATATATATATATATATATATATATATATATATATATATATATAGGGAAGGGCTCGCGTGCATTTAGTCCTTCTCGTAAAAAATGATGTTGAATCTAAGCCTTACGTAGCTCTTGATCCAACGAATAAGATTAAGAGCAAAATATAAACGCGATTTACTCATTAAGGGCATTTTGGTCCTTTTGATTATATTAAAAAAATTCAAAATTTATGATCTTCTTCTTCTTTGCGCGTTTTCAAAATTCACCATTGATTCCTAATCTTCGATATTTCCTAAGCTCAATCGATTTTGCGATCTCTATGAAATTGGCAATAAAATCTATTATGTTCATCGTTCAATAGCTTATTCGTCAAAAGAAACCCTAAACCCAGCAACAACGTCAATCGATCAAGAATGGATGAATTCGATCAAGGTATTACCCAAATTTTATCGCTAACTTGGAATTAATTTTATCTGCTCTTGTATTGGCCTCCTTCTTGTCTTAATTACGCGCACATTAAACACTACATGCATGCAACTTAACAACTGAATTATTGACCTATCTTAATTATTCCGAGCCAAAAGACTTACGCACGTAGATGATTAGGTAGCCCCATGTTAATTTGTACAAATGCGCATATTATAGTTTTCACTGATGCCGGTTAAGTACCCGCGTAAAATTTTAAACAACCCTTACGCATGTTATTTGTTAAACACACGCACGTTTAGTGCTTTCCAGACGCATGTTAATGTTTAAACTGACCCATGCTACTGGACTCACTGACGCACGTTAACTAATGACCATAAGTTTTAAAAAACACGTATGCATGTTAACTGCTCAACATACACATACTAACTATTTCCCTGTCTCACGTTAAGTAGTCACTTGTCGCACATACTCTTGTGTCTTATAAACATGACAGATTGGCATTGATCTGATTAAATTAACAAGGGTTGCAAAAATCCCGCCTAGGCACCGAGTAATCGGCGCCTAGGCGCTAGGTGCCCCTAGGCTCCCGCCTAGCGCCTAATGCGGCCGCTAGCGCCTAACTCGGCCGATTACGCCGAGTTAACCCGGCCGACTTGACCTTGCTAGTTTTTTTCATTTATATGACACACACATGATTTTCATAAACATTATCATTTGCCCGTGGGCTATTCAAATCATAGTTTCCAAAACATCATAAGGTTCAAGTAATAGATATACATTTCCAAAATAGCGTTTAGATTCTCAGTCTCCTAGGCTCTTTTCTACCGTTGACTCTTTGCCTGTAAAGGCCAATTTAGCTTATTTGTATGATCTCAGAGGCTTCGCCTCGCTTCGGGCTATTCGCCGTTAATAAACGTTCCGTTTTTTTTTTTTTTTTTTAAATAGCGTTTATATCATACATAGGATTTATCCTCCAATTATAATATAATTTATATCTATTTTATCACGCTCATATACTTCTTTGTAATACACCCAATATATAAATGTCCACATATTCATAATTTGTAAACCATAGGTTAACACCAAAACATACACATTTGCTATTTATCACACTTTTAAACCAAAATGAATTTTCAAAATAATTTAAAAACACAAATCAGATAAATAGTACGTTTAGGGAAAAATAGCTTTAAACGGACATAGATACATACCTCAAGCTAAGCTCCAAAAGTCAACACCCAATCTAGATTCAACTCCTAAGCTAACCATTTCAACAGAGAACCTCCACCTCCATTAGCTAGCACTAGCCTCACTGTCGTCGGGAACAACACGCCGCCACCGCTGGGAAGAGGGGAAGGTCACCGGAGAGGAAGACCACCACTGCTGTCGTTGTCGTCCGCCACCGCTGCTTCTTTACGGTTGCACCGGCGAGAGGTAGAGGGAGACAAGAAGAGAGAAGGGGATGGGGTTGTTGATGGGTTGATCTCCTTCGTTGTAGCAAGGAGAAGATGATTGAAGATGGGTGTTGTTGCTTCCATGGTGATGAAGAGGGGAAACGGCAGAGAGAGACTTAAGGGAGAAGTAGCTGCTAGTCTGGTTAGGGAAAATGAACAAAAGATATTTTACTATTTATAGCTAGGGTTTGAGGGTATAATTGGAAATGTAAAATTCTAAGGTAGAAGATATGGGTTAGGGATTTAAAATTAGAAGATTTGGCTAATGAAATACTGTTGGGTTCAGGGAATTGATACGAGTAAAATGGCTTCCCAGGTTCGTCTCAGATAGACTTTGGGTCAAAATTTAGGGAAATAAATATTCCTATTAGATAGGATTTTTGAAACCATAAATAAATATATAAATAATTTTTAGGAAATCATTTTGAAATAAGAGTTTAAAATATTTTATTTTTACACATTTTGGGTAAACCATCGTAGGAATAAAAAAAAATAATGTTATTTTGAAGCTTTATAAAATAGAAACTTTGAGGAAAATATTTTGGGTTGTTACACACATTTTCGCTTTATACCACGCATCATAAACACTAATTACGTGCATATTAATGTGGAACATCCAGAAGTAGACTTCAAGTACATATGTGTGCGAATTTAAAACTTAATTTGCGTTACTTTAATGCTCTAAGTGCGCCAGTTTGACACCTGTATACTATCTAATCGCTTTTTGTCTTGTAGGTATGATCTGGTTTTTACACCCTTCACCGAAGTTGATAACCATAAAAAATATATAACATTTGGCGCTGGACTATTGTTGAAAGAAGACATTAAGTCTTATGTTTGGCTCTTTGAAAATTTTAAAAAGGCGAAGGGTATGGAACCAAGAATAATTGTCACTGATCAAGATCCAGCTATGAAAGTGGCGATTCCAAGAGTTTTCAAGCAAGCCAGGCATCGCTATTGCACGTGGCACATTATGTGTAAAGTTGGGGAAAAGGTGGGTCCTACGTTAAACAAGAATGAGGAGTTCAAGAACAAACTGAACTCAGTTGTTTGGACATCATCTTTGGAACCTAATGATTTTGAGAAACAGTGGAGAGAGCTCATAGAAAAGTACAACTTAGTCGAACACAATTGGTTTACAACTATGTTTGAGGCTAGAAACCATTAGATCCCAACCTATTTTAGAGATGTCTTTATGGGGGTCTACTCAGGACAACGTCTCGTTCCGAAAGTGAGAACTACACGTACAGCCGTTTACTGGCCCACAGTCTAGCCTAGTTGAATTCATGATGAACTTTGACAGTGCTCTTAAATCACAACGTAACACTAACGCAAAGCTCAACAGTGACAATGAAGGTTACAATCCAGATATGAAGACGCCTTTGGGGATTGAAAAATATGCTTCAATTGTCTACATCATTACTGTTTTATATCAAGTTCAGGAAGAAATATGTGCCTCCTGTTTCAAATGTATGGTGTTGAGTGTTAGAGAAGATGGTGGAATGTTACACTATGATATTATGGATGGAAAGAACAAAATATTTAGTGTGGTGCACAATGTAAATGACAATGAGGCCACATGCAGTTGCAAGATGTTTGAGATGGTTGGACTGTTGTGTAGACACATATTTATGGTCTTCAGAGACCTTGAAAAGATACCTCTAAAGTATGTGGTTAATCGGTGGACTAAGGATGCATCTTTAAAGGCCACATTTGAAATCGATGGTGTCATTTATGATCAGAATGGACTAAAGGATGAAAAGAAGATGTTGCTGAACAAATTGTGGTCCGATGTACACTGTTGTATTGATCTAGCAGGTTCAAACATGGAGCAATTGGCTACATTTTTGCAAGTCATTAATGAACAGAAACAGCTGCTAATGTCAGGAAAGGAAAAGTTATCCCCTCAGCACAGCAGGAAGACTGTTATAGAATCCTTCTGTGGATCAACAGAGATTTCGGAGATCAATATACTTCCACCGAAACATGCAAAGAACAAGGACAGTTGGAAACGTATCAAAAGCCGCAAGGAAGTGGCGATGGAAAAAGACAAAGGCAGGAAATGCAATCTTTGTGGGGTTAGAGGAAATCAACATGACACCAGGACTTACCCACTTAACCCCAAAAATAAGGACAAACAAAAGGGTAAGAAAAAGGCATAGCAGTCTATTTTTACAACGGCTCTATGATTGAGAATGAAAATAAATAGCAAATATGAAGCACAAATACTTAGTTAACTCATTTCAGAATGCTTTTACAGTTGAGATACTTGAATTTAATGTTCAGCAATTACTAGTTTTGGTTTTTATCACTGATTTGTGTTTAACAATCACTGCTACTAGCTTAAACGGCGTTTCATTAATACTTTACCTGCGTGCAGTTAATTCTTAATATGCGTTGATTACACTATTAACGTGCGCTACATTAAGGCTTAATATGCGAAATGTAGAAACAGAATGTGCGTTGATTTATGTATAACAACTTTGGTCTGTGGTAAATGCCAAAGTCTTTACATGCGTTGATTAACATTTAACTTGTGCGACATTAAAGCTTAAGATGCGTAATCTGGACAAAGACAATATTTAACACTTTCTTTTTCTTTATTTATTAGTTAATTTAAGATGCGTTAAAAATTAGTCTAATATGCGCGATTGTAAAACTTAAAGTGCGTTTGTTTGATTATGAAATCATTTGCAGATAAAATGGCACATACATAATCGATTTAGTACTTTATGATTTGCATTTAACATGCGCGACACGACAATTTAAAATGCGTAATATGGGAACACAATGAGCGTTGATTTCTATATTAAATCTTCGGTGCATACAATAATAATTTACACTCTGATATGTTAGTATTTGTAAACGTAAATACACATTGAAACAAAACCAAACACATTCAGTGCGTGGTTTATAGTACTTTGAAGATATTTCTTCTGGTTCCAGCAGCATCCGGCACGCTGCCAGCCTGCCAAAGGGCTCAACTCTCAGCCTTGGATGATGTTTGGTTGCAGCATGATGAGCTTGAAGCTGAGAATAACAAACGATGTTTCAGGTTTAGAGTGTGTTGTTTTTGTAGTTAGTTACAATCACTACAAGCTGGAGGGCGAGGAAGATGAAAAGGACATAGATTATGAACAGGAGGAAGAATAATAAGATGAGAAATAAATGAAGAGGGTTCTTCTGTACATGGGATAGCCATTTCAATAAAACCTGATGCTCAGTTGTGTGTTGTTCCTTCTAATTTATAGGCGAATAACTTGGTCACATGCACTGATTTGAGATTTCAATGTTGCGTGATTTACAAACACATTAGATTTTTCAAGATTTCCTTTAATGGGTGCGTTTTTTAAGGCATTGAATAACCAATCAATGTAATCCGTTTCCCCAACTACAAATACCTTATAGTGCTGAGATCAAATATCTTTGAATATTACTTAAAGATGGATTGGTAGAAAAGAGTTAATGTGCTTTCCTTTGCTTTGTTACATGCTTGAACTACAAAGACAGTATGCGTGTAAATATACATATGATTAAATTGCAGGGAAACAATAGATTTTTAAAAGCCAAAAGTTTAAAGTGCGTCAAAAAACAAATTAAAGTGCGCGAAATATAACATTTAACTTGCGCGACGTTAAAGCTTAATAATCGTAAATTGGACAAAGACCATACTCACCCGTTCATTATTAAACAAAAAAATAAAATAAAATAAAAAATCAAGTCTTTAAGGGGCATTTGATCCTAAGCGGAATCAATATGATCAAAGACTTCTACCAATTCACCAGTGGGCTCATCCATTACTTTAATTATATAAAAAATATTAAATAACAATTCTTGAAAATTAAAACAAACAAAAAAAAGAATATATTTAAAATGCAATACGTACGCTTAAGATGCGTAATACGGCAATAAAATGTGCGTTGGTTTATGTATTAAAACTTTAGTCCGTGGCAAATACAAAAAGGCTTAACATGCGAACTACAGTAACATAATGTGCATTAGAAAATACGTAAGTCTGGGTATTTTTTCCTGACATATTAATATGCGTAGAATTTGGTTTTAATGTGCGTTTTTTAATAACTTATATTTCCTTGAAAAAAGTCTTAATGTGCTTGAATTTTTCTATTAAATAATCATGTAACACAAAACTATTAAGATCCCAAATTACATAACGTCCATTGATTTTTGTCTAATGGTACTCGGATTTGCTAGTTTATTTAACCATTATCAAAAACAACCCAAAAAAAATGAAAAAATGCAAAAAGATTTATTATTTACATTACAATAATTTACACTTTGAACTGCTACTGCTACTACTACAACTATAATAATAATAATAATAATAATAATAATAATAATAATAATAATAATAATAATAACAACAACATTAATAATAAAGGAACATCCCACTTATTATCTAAAACAACATCAACCAACAAGCATAATGAAGCGGACATGAGAGCTTATTTTTAATAACAAAAAAAAAAGGAGAAAAAAAAACCAGGCAAACGACAGTATCCGTCTATACCTTTTGGATATATTTCTTTTGGTTAATCCTGCATTAAGGTACCAAAAGATATATCTCCAAAAGGAGTAGAGGATCCTGCCATATGTCTGGGCTAAAACAACACATTCTAAACCTGGAAAGATCGACTTCTATGAATCTAAAATCCAACTGATCCAGATGTATTGGACTGCCCCACATGTTATATTCAACTTACAGACAAACACACATTGTTGATCTCTAAATTGAATATAACATACCAGACTGTCCAATACATCCAAATCAGTTAGCGTTTAGATCCACAGAAGAAGATCTTTTCAGGCTTAAAATGTGCTGTTTTAGATGAAAACAACGAGAACATGTGCTCTACTCAAAGGAGGTCGGCTTCGCTCATAGTTCCTTTAGCTCCTTGTATAAACCTCCAGGGTTGTGGTATTGTATTTGATCCATGGGATGTTTAGAATGTGTTGTTATTCTAATCAACTACATTTGACAACCAAGTAGGAGGAGGGCGAGTATGATGAGGATGGGTAAACATCGTGATGAATGTAAAGAAAATGACGATGAATAAATGATGGTCTGTAAAACTCAAATGACACCGTTTCAATATATACGCTGTATTGTAAGGTGATACTCCACTTTTATAGGCGAATAACTTGGTAAAATTCACCGATTGGAGAAATTCAATGTTGACCGTTTCGTGAACTTAAAAATATATTAATGTTCACACTTAACGTACATGGTGCGTGCGTTTCTACTTTAGTGTGCGTTAGTTAAGATTTTAATGTACATGAATGAGTGCGTTTTTTTAGCGGTTGATTTAAATATGAATTGGTTATTCGACGCCTAATAAAACGCACCCATTGAAGAATCTGTTTTCTATTATGATAAAGGGTATTATTATTCAAATAATTTTTATTTTTTTCCGTTTTTAATTTATCTTTGATATATTGAAATACTTCTCTTCCATTTTTAAATCCCTTTCCATTGTAAGAATGCGTATGTATGTATAATTTAACATGTGCAGCAAGATAATTTAAAATGCGTATATTAATATTTGAATGTGCGTGGGGGGATTTTTAAATGCATATGCGTCAATTTATTAACTAATATGCGCACGTCAACACGTTATTATGCATGTCTTTCATTCTTAATGTACATGAGATTGTATACTCACTGACTTAGACCCAATAAAATAAAAAATAAAAAAAATAAAAAAAAAACTTCAATGGGTGCGTTTTTTTAAGTATTGAATGACCAGTCAACTTTAAAAGATTCCCATTATGGGAAATATAAAAATTGCTGACATCGAAATTTACTTATCACTTATTTCCAATACCAAGTACATATCTAACGGACCTTATTGCTCTAATATGCGTTACATCTACACTTAACATGCGTGTGAGTGTATGTATAATTTAATAAATGGAGCAAAATAATTTAAAATGAGTCTATTAATATCACAATGTGCGTTGGGGTATTCTTAAAAGAATATGCGTCAATTTAGTCATTAATATCCACACGTTAACACGTTATTATGCGTGTCTTTCATTCTTAATGTGCATGAGATTGTATACTCAGTAACTTATATCCAATAAAAAAAAAAGGAAAAAAAAAAATTAATGGGTGCGTTTCTTTATGGATTGAATGACCATTCAACTTTAACAGATTCCCATTATGGGGAATATAAAAATTACTGACATCGAAATTGACTTGTCACTTATTTCCAATACCAAATACATATCTAACGCACATTATTGCTCTAATATGTGTTACATGTACACTTAACATGTGTGTGAGTGTATGTATAACTTAATATATGGATCAAAATAATTTAAAATTCGTCTATTAATATTACAATGTGTGTTGGGGTATTCTTAAAAGAATATGCGTCAATTTATTCATTAATATGCACATGTTAACAAGTTATTATGTGTCTCTTTCATTCTTAATGTGCATGAGATCGTATACTCACTGACTTGTAGCAAAAAAAAAATGGACTTTAAAAGTTGCGTTTTATTATAAGTTGAATGACCATTCAAGTTTAACAGATTTCCTTTATGGGAAATGAAAAAATTGCTGACAATGAAATAGACTTGTCACTTATTTTAAAGGTAAGTCATATGTCTACCTCGTTGTCAGAACCATATGTAATTTTAGTACACTTAACATGCAACCGTTCATAAGCCAGGATTATGTTGACAAGTCTATATATTTAAAGAATGGATAATCCATCAGGACCATCACACCTTCTCATCTCAAAGCAAGATGGATTCTAAAAAAACAAAAAATGTTGAGAAAGACAAACAGTCTAAGAAGTCCCGAAAACCCATTTCGAAGAACGTTTTCAAGCATATATTGATGATTACCCTGTTGAGAGTATTCCTGCTGATTCAGGCAACGACACAGGCTCAAAGGTCTCTTTCAACACTTGGAAAATGGAGGCTCTTGCCCACCTAGCTGATGAAGAGGCTGATGAAGAGGAAGAAGTTGACTCTAAAAATGGACCAATCTTCGTGAAGAAAGAAAGGAAAGGTTAAGGTCGATTATGTTATGATGGACGCACGTTCTTAATATTACGTTTTGATGTAATAAGTGTCCAGTGTTTAATGTTTTTATAATATAAAGTTTATTATGGTGAAGTTGGTCATTATCACGACGCTTAAAAATGCGTTGATAAACCATTTAAATTGCGCAGCATTAAACCTTATGTGCGTTAATAAGGGAACGCAATATGCCTATAGCAAAATCTTTATTTGCGTTAGATTATATAATATGTTCCTTTAATATAATATGCGTATATTATAATGTACTTTTATAAACACTTGTATACCAAAAATTAAAAAACAATATATATATATATATATATATATATATATATATATATATATATATATATATATATATATAAATAAGTGATGGTACATTAAGCCTTAATATGCGTAACAAATCAATAGTATGCGCGTTGGCTAGTATATTAAAACTTTAGTCAATGATTAAAGCCAATATAAGTTACATGCGTTAGATAACATCTAACATACGTGACATTAAAACTTAAAATGCGCAAACTGCACAAATACAATATTCTCCCGTTCTTTATCAAAAAATTAAAAAAAATTAAAAAAAAAAATAAACACCACGTTCATGACCTCTGCGAGCTTGTAAATTTCTTCGGTTTTACAACGATCTATACACCCACTTTAGCAGCACCCATAATGCATTCTTGACCGTTCTATGGATCTGGTCTGAGTGGGCGGGAAGACCACGTCTATCAAATTGGAAGACGTGGCGGAGAACATCCCAAATTTCTGACAATCTCAGGTTGGAAGTTTGCATTAAGGGATGTTTTGTTTTCAGGTTTAGAATGTGTTGTTATTGAAAAAAATTACAATAACAACAAAAGGAGAAGGAGGGCGAGTATGATGAGGACGGTATACATTGTGAAGAATGTAAAGAATACGACGATGAAGAACTGATAGTGGTTGTGCTAATGGTGTGGAAGACTCAATCGATGCCATTACAATGTATGTTGTATTGATGAGTGTTCCTCCCCTTTTATAGGCGAATAACTAGGTTAAATTGAGTAATTTGAGAAATTCAGTGTTAACCGTTTCATAAAATACAAAATATCTTTTTTCCATTTTTAATTTACCTATACTTGGTGTTGTATTCAATTATTGATATAATCAAATATTATTCTTCCATATATCATAATATGCGCACCAAAAAATGATTTAAAATGCGTATGTTAATATTTCAATGTGCGTGAGGGGTTTTTAACACTATATTATAATGTCCGTCTATGTAAAACTTAATGTGCGTATCCAAATGTATTAACATGCATAATGAATTTGTGTGAATTTAATCTCTAATATGCGCTAAAGAATACTTTAAAATGCGTGTATTTAAGTCTTAGTGTGCGAACAAACTTAATGTGCATATACTGATGCATTGGCATGCGTAAATGCACACACCATTGAGCATGCGCCAATACTTTAACAAATGTGTGTGATTTTCATCTATAACATGCGCACAGGAATAGGAATAATTTATTATGCGTATAGTCAGGTCTCGAACAAACGGTCAAAGACAATTTGCCTTGTTGATTAATATTCTGAAGTTCTTTATTCCAATAAAAATAGTTTAACTCTTGAGAGGAGAGAGGTTCAATCCTGGGCAGAGTCAATATGTACAAAGACTTCTACCATTTCACCATTAGGCTCATCCGTTTATTTATTGTATACCAAAAGATATGTAACCTTCCAACTGATCACAAATTAAAAAGCGTGTGTGTAACGCACATTATGACCTTAATGTCTATTAGAGACGAACTTAAAGTGCGTCTCCAACAACTTTAACATGTGTGTCGTGTGTGTGTGAATGATTCATTGTGCAATTGTAATATTTTAACGAATATGCGTGAAGTTAGTTTAACAGTGAGCATGCCCCAATAGTATAACAAATGTGCGTGATTTCCATCTCTAACATGCGCACAGGAATAATTTAGTATACGTATAGTTAGGTCTTAGTGTGCGAACAAACGGTCAAGGACAATTTGCCTTGTTGGTTAATACTCTGAAGTTCTTAATTCGAAGAAAAAAAGTTTAAGTCTTTAGGGGGTGGAGGTTTGATCCGGGGCGGAGTTGATATATACAAAGACTTCTACCATTTCACTAGTGGGCTCATCTATTTATTTATTGTATCCCAAAAGATATGTAACCTTCCAACTGATCACAAATTAAAAAGCGTGTGTGTAACGCACATTACGGCCTTAATGTGTGTTAGAGACAAACTTAATGTGTGTCTCCAACCACTTTAACATGTGTGTCATGTGTGTGTGAATGATTCATTATGCAATTGTAATATTTTAAAGAATATGCATGAAGTTAGTTTTAAATATGCGTACAGTAATGTTTTAACGTTTAATAATTTACATATGCAACATTGAATTCTTATTGCATGCATTTAAAAGACCAAATAAACGCATATTATGGATAATAATAATAATATAACAATAATAATGCTCGTTTGAATTTTTGTTTGTTTATTTAATGACTATCAAGTAAATAAACAAAAATATATATAAGAGCCAAACAAAGATTTATTATTTACAATGAACTAATTTATACATTGATTAGCTACTACTACTAATATAGTAAAAATAATAATAAAGAACATCCCACTAATTATCTAAATCAACACCAACCAACACAACAATTCAAGCAAACGCACATGATAGCTTATTTTATTAATTAAAACCCCCAGGCAAACGACAGGATCCGTCTACACCTTTTGGAGATATTTCTTTTGGTTAAGCCTGCATTAAGGTACCAAAGGATATATCTCCACAAGGAGTAGAGGATCCTGCCATATGTCTGGGCTAAAACAACACATTCTAAACCTGAGAAGATTGACTCCAATGAATGTAAACCCCAACTAATCCAGAAGTGTTAAATTGCTCCATCTGTTATATGCAACTTAGTGGAGAACCACAACATCGGGATTGGTTACGGTTTACACCCATAAAAGAATACCTTCTCAGGTTTAGACTGTGTCGTCTTAGTTGGGAACCACACGGTCCCCCACGGCTATCACCACCAAGCTCTACTCAAAGCATGTCAGCTTTGCTCGTTTGCCCCTCGAAGCATAGCAGTAACCACATGGGAGGCTACATATGTCAGCTTGCTTCTATATCCTTTGCCCCTCCTAGCATAGCAGTTTCCCGCTCTGGATGGAAGTGGGGAAAGATGGGGGGACTGGGGAGGGCGGAAGTATTGTGGTGTTATATTTCATTAAGGGGATGTTTATTTTCAGGTTTAGAATGTGTTGTTATTGTAATTAATTACAATGACAACCAGAAGAAGGGGGGCGAGTATGAAGAACATGAGGGTAAACATTATGAATAACATGAAGAACACGACGAAGAAGAAATGATGCTTGTTGTTGAGATGGAGTGTGTAACTCAATTGATGCCATTTGAACATATAATAGAAAGAAAACCCTTGATACTCGATCGTTGGGTGTTCCTTCCTTTTTATAGGCGACATACTTGGTCACATTCCCTGACTTGAAAAATTTAATTTTGACATTTCATAAACATTGAAATGAAATGGAGTTCAGACATTTAATTTGCTTCGAATAGATATATAACGTGCGCGAAATACTAGTAGCATGCGTGAATTACAAATGCTGTAGATTTATCAAGACTTAATATAATAGATACGTTTTTTTATTACAAAAAGAAAAGGAGGTTACTTTTTTTAGTCGTTTAAAGCATTGAATGACCACTAAAAATACTGTCCGTTTCGCCAACTACACATGCGTAGTTAATAGTCTTGAATGACAATTGAATGTTGAAAGATTCCCTTTGTGGAAAATAGATAAATTACTGACAACGATTAGTATTGTCACCTACCTTGCCCATACGACTGGTACTTCAATAGTGATGGGGTTCAAGAATTTTTAACGTGCTTCAATTCCCTCCGTAATATGCGCGATAAAACACTACAATGTGCGTGTGTATCTACTATACGGTGAGTTTGTTGATAATAATTTATAATGTGGGATGATATCAAACACGTTAGATTTTCCAAGATTTCCTTTTTTTTGGGTTAAAGCACTGAATGACCATTAAAGTGATGTTCGTTTCCCCAACTACACATACATAGTTAATAGTTTTGAATGACAATTCAATTTTGAAAATATTTCCTTTATGGGAAATAGATAAATTACTAACAATGATTAGTCTTGTCACTTACCCACGCAACCTACATGTATGTGTGTGATGGGGGAGGAGGGGGGGATTTAGAGGGGTGAGGTGGTTAATTTGCCTATACATGACAATTCTATATGTAAATCACCTTATGGCTTTAGGGTGCGTTGGAATCACGCTTAATGTGCGTGATCAAATACTTTAACGTGCGTGTATTTATTACTTAATATCGGCTCATGGATACAATAATATGCGTATAGTCAAATTATTCATTGACGCACGCTATATTATTTAGAAACGCACATAAGCAACTAAGTAAACGCATATTAAAAGATGATCTACAACCACGAAATTAAATGCCCCCCTCCCCACCCACACCGCGTACCATGTTATTCGCCTATAAAAGGGAGGTAACATGCAACAATTGAACATCAGATTTTGTTACCGATTGTCTAATACTCGTTCTTGGTTTCTTTGCAATATATGGATAGAACAATGGCGTCAATTGACATTTACACACCCACGCTAGATTCCTCATCTTTTCTTCATCTACTTCTTATTCTTCAAAATCTTTATCCTGCTCATATTCCCCCTCTCTCTTGTTGTTTTCAACATAATTAATTACTAAATCAACACATTCTAAACCTGAAACAATAGACCTGGACAAAGAAGCCCAGGTGACGGTTTTTGACCTCTGATGAAGTCTTAAACAGTTTCCAAATTCTTTGTCCTTGTCAATTGCAGTTTCCAAATACTATCAAACCAATAGCAAAGAGGCATTTGGCTTGCTTTTTGCTTCTTGGTGCATTGGTTGATAATATTTGGCAAATAGGGCATGTTCTGAAGGAATAAACCTGGGGACAGACGGTCCGCCTTGCAACCTCTTGTAGCAACATAAGCCCCTAATTACTAGTGCCTGAAAGTGATTTTAAAAAAGAAGGCTTATCTACAAAACATGTTTCTGTTCGTGTGTGAAGAACTAGATGAAGACAGTGGCTATGAGATGAAGGACGGCTGGAAAAACGATCATTACGAGGAAACCAATGCACATTATTATTGTTATTGTTATTATTATTGATATTGTTATTATTGTTATATCTTAGTATTTGTTTAAATGTAAATTTAAATTGAATTACCGGTTCTTTTGGTTATGAAATGAACTCACGGATTTGAATGCGTCATTATACTACTTAATATGCGTCTTGATACTTTAACAATCGCGAAGGATTATTAAGTATGCGTATAGTTAAATATTAGTGTGCGTCAAGCTGTATTTTAGATGACTTGTTGCCTTCAACAACAAACGGTCAAAGGCATTTTCCCTTGGTGAACACATTCGTTGATTAATACTCTAACTCAAATATGTAACCCTTGTTCTTCCAGCTGAAAACAGATTTAAAAAAAAAATACAATATGCCTTTAATTAGTTGTTTATGTGCGTTAGATTGTATAAAATTTGCCTATAATAAAATATGCCTATAGTATATAATGTGCGTTTATGTACAACGTAATGTGCGTTTATGTATAACATAATGTGCGTTTATGTATAACTTAATCTGCGTTAGATTCCATAATCAATAACTTTTAACAAGATCGTTAAAATGTGAATTTCGTTCCTTTAAATCCATAAAATTCGCCCAAATATCTCGGGCATAGATCTTAAACGAGTATATATTAATTAGACGATTATATATTGATTTGAATCAATACTATAATAGTTTCTTTAATTGTATATATTATATGTGTGTTCCTAGATAATAATGTTACACTGTGCGTGTTTGAATAACTTAATGTGCGTATCCATATGCATAACATGCGTAAATGCAAATGCTAGTATGCGTGGCAAGTACTTTAACGACAGTGCGTGAATATTAACTTTAATATGCGCAATGGAATACTTTAGTATGCGTATATTCAAGTCTTAGTGTGCGAACAAACAGTCAAATACAATTTTGCCTTGGTGCGCACATTTGTTGATTAACACTCTGCCGTTATTTAATCGAAGAAATAAAATTAAATCTTTCGAGGGGGATTCAATCCTGGGCAGAGTCAATATGTACAAAGACTTCTACTATTTCGCCAGTGGGCTCATCCGTTTATTCATTGTATACCGAAATATATATAACCTTCCTACTAATCACAAATTAAAAAGAAAACAATATGCCTGTATGTAGGTGTTTGTGTGCGTTATATTCTTCATTCAATGTCTTTTAACAAAATCATTAAAAAAGTGAACTATTTTAATTTCAATTCATCCAATTATCTAAATCATATAATGTGCGTTCGTATATAACTTAATGAGCGTATCCAAATGGATTAACATGCGTAACGAAATTGCGTGAATTTAATCTCTGATATGCACTACGGAATACTTTTGTTTGCGTATATCTAATACTTAGTGTGCTTCAGATATCAGTGACATGTCCTAATCAACAACAAGCGGTCAAATACAATTTGTTGATTAATACTCCGCCATTATTTATCCAAATAAAATAATTAAAGTCTTTAGAGGGGGATTCTGTCCTGGATTGGGGGTGCATATGTACAAATACTTCTACCATTTCCACAGTGACCTCATCCGTCTATTAATCATATAACCAAAATACACAACCTTAGTTAACAACTGGTCACAAATTAATCAAAAAAAAAAAAACAGAATATGCCTTTAGTTAAGACTTTATGTGCATTAGATTCCATAATCAATAACTTTTAACAAAGATCGTTACAATGTGAATTTTTTTCATTTAAATTCAAAAAATTCGTCCAATTATCTCGGGCATAGATAATAAACGAGTATATGTTAATTAAACGAGTATATATTGATTTGAATTAATACTATACTAATTTGTTTAATAATGGTACATTGTGCGTGTTCGGATAACTTAATGTGTGTATCCATATACATTACATGCGTAAATGCACACACAAGTGCGCGTGGCGAGTACTTCAACGAATGTGCGTGAATTTTATCTTTAATATGCGTACATTCAAGTCTTAGTGTGCGAACAAACGGCCAAAAAAATTAAGTCTTTTGGGGGGATTCAATCCTGGGCGGAGTCAATATGTTTAAAGACTTCTACCATTTCGCCAATAAGCTTATCCGTTTATTTATTGTATACCGAAATATATGTAGCTTACCTACTGATCACAAATCTAAAAGAAGACAATATGTCTGTATTTAATTGTTTATGTGCGTTAGATTATTAAAAAAGTGAATTACTTTCATTTAGATTCATCCAATTATCTCAGCCGTCGATCTAAAAATAATGAATTCCGGTCATTTGAATTCAATTTCGCGCAATCACACCGAAAAATAACTAAAATACCACTAAGGGTATTAAAAGAAAAAAAATAGAAACAAAAAAGGCAAACCTTTCTTCTTCACCACGACCAGTTAGAAAAGAATTTTCAGAGCTTTTTCACTTTACACCCGCCATTTCTAGTTTGTTCATTGTTAAGCAGATACTTTTTCAAGGTTGTAGTACCCCGATAGTGGTTAACTATTAACACCTTGCGTCGCAAACCGTTTCATTTTCAACTCTGTTGAGTTACTAAAGCATATATGGCGTCGAAAGAACATGCAACCCACCCGGCCGAATCCAGCCAACTGCCACCTTCTAGAAAAGGTAAATTTCATATATTCACTTCACATACGCAGTTTACAGTTTAATTTCACGCACATTAGGTTTTGTATGTATAATTTTAAGATTTCAATTCCTCACTCATTACGATTATAATTGACAATCCCTAATAAATTCAAATTCACGAACATTATTTCGTTGTACGTATCATTCACAATGAATTGTAAGGAATATAGCGGAATAATGCGGAAGCGAAGAATCGAAAATTGAGAATTATAAAAGTTAAATAATAGGGAAAATATGTAAATGAAGAAAATTATATAAAATGACAAATAAATAATTATCAAGGGAAAATACAAAATATATATATATTAATCTCTTACAAGAGATTAGCAAAGAAAATATATATATATGAGTATATCTCTACGTGAGGAGAGAAAAGAAAACAAATAAATTGCTAATGAATGAATGCAAATTGATGCATTGAATTACAAAGAAAAGCTTGCTATTTATACTATAAAAAATAGAGAGATTTATGCATGAAGTGGGCAATGCGTGGAGACCCAGCGAATTTGGTGGAGACGTGCAAGAGTGAAGACATGCACAATGACATGGAATATTGTGGATGAATGGAATTTGAGCAACAAAATATTATTTCCTAACAATCTCCACCTTGGATCAAATTCATCGTGAAATTAACAACTGGAACAGCCGACTAAACTCAAGCATTACTTGAACTTAGCAACAAGAAGAATCTCAGAATAGCAGGATGAATCACCATCAACTTCCTGTGTGACTGAAAGAGCTTAAGCAACCATGTTGGTTTCATCATCACTAGCATACCTAGCAGGTTTTTTAATTGTCCTCCTAGGACGATCCATAGCAATGGAATATTCTCGTTGTGGCTCGACGAGAGGTGCGGTGCTAGTAGATGCATAATCTTTAGTATTACCATCAGTAGTAGTAACACTATCAATAGGCCTGAACTCAAACTCCACCTTCTCACCAGTACTCTGCGTCTCACCTGTACTGGGAATTTTTCCAGAAGAAAGTAGTGCATTTTCGTCAAAACTGATATCTCGACTCAGAATGATTTTCCGAGAATCAGGAGACCATAGACGATACCCTTTTGACTCAGAGGCATAACCAAGGAAAATGCATTTGACAGCTCGAGGGTTTAATTTACCCGTACTAGAATGAGCATATGCAGGACATCCAAAAACTCTTAACACAGAGTAGTCAACAGGATTACCTGACCAAACTTCTTCTGGAATTTTGAAATCAAGGGATGAATGTGGAGATCTATTTACCAAATAGCAAGCAGTAGAAACGGCCTCGGCCCAAAAATCACGCCGTTTCCATAACCCAGCATTAGAGAGCATACAACGAGCTCTTTCCAATAGAGTCCTGTTCAAACGTTCGGCAACACCATTCTGCTGGGGTTTACCAGGCAAGGTCTTGTGCCTGGCGATTCCATTTGCCGCACAAAAGTCATTGAAATCTGACTCACAGAACTCCAAGCCATTGTCTGTCCTAAGCTTCTTGACTTTTTTACCTGTCTGAGTCTCAACAAGTATTTTCCACTTCATGAAAATAGAAAATGCCTGATTTTTATGTTTCAGGAAATAGACCCAGACTTTACGAGAAAAGTCATCAATAATAGACATAAAATATCTACAGCCTCCCATAGACTGGAATTTATTCGGTCCCCATAAATCAGAATGTATGTATTCCAATACATCTTTGGTACGGTGTGTAGCAGTAGAGAAACTAACCCTCTTTTGTTTCCCAAAAACACAATGCTCACAAAATTGTAATTTACCCGTACGTGAACCAACAAGGTGGCCTTTCTTGCTCAGGAGATGCATGCCTTTCTCACTCATATGCCCTAGACGCATATGCCATAATTGAGTGAGATCCGCATCAGACATCGCTGAGGATACCGCTACTGAACCTGTCACAGTACTGCCTTGCAAGACGTACAAGCTTTCAGAACGAGAAGCTTTTATCAGAATAAGAGAGCCTTTTATGACTTTCAAAACTCCACCTTCAGCTATGTACTTGCACCCCAGAGATTCCAAGGTGCCCAAGGATATCAGATTGCGTTTCAAATCAGGAATATACCGAACATTGGTAAGAGTCCTGATAACATTATCATGAGTTTTAATCTGAACACTTCCAATTCCACTAACCTTGCATTGGGTATCATTACCCAGCAAGACAACATCACCATCAACCGGTTCCAGAGAGACGAACCAGTCTTTGTGAGGACACATGTGGAATGTACAACCAGAGTACAGAATCCACTCAGTTTCGCTCCGTTTGCAACCGGAGCTAACAAATAACATAACATCGCCTTCTGAATCACTTTCAACAACACTAGCTTCAGCGGACTTTTCTCTCTCTTGCTTGTTTTTCAACTTAAAGCATTCAGTCACATCATGATCATGCTTCTTGCAGTACTTACAGGATTTGTTGGACTTACGTCCTTTGGACTTGGATCTAGAATTCTTATTGCTACTCCCTGATTCAAGTGAACGACCCCTTACGGTCAAGCCTTCACCTTTGTCCTCAGACTTAATTTCAAAGTCAAACTTTTCTTTGGACAATAGGTTTGACTTAACACTGTCGAAAGTAAGGGTATCACTACTATTACCATACAGCATAATTTCTTTGAAATGCTTGTATGATTTAGGGAGAGAGACAAGCAATAAAACAGCACGATCCACATCATCAATTACGACATTAATATTTTCCAAGTCAAATAAAATAGAATTGAATTCATCTAAGTGAGATTTAATAGAAGTACCTTCCACCATAGGGATTGTGTACAGACGCTCCTTCAGGCGTAGCATGTTCGCCAGAGTTTTGGCCATGTAAAGCGTATCCAACTTGTACCATAAATCTGACGCAATCGTCTCACTTACTACCTCACGTAGAACCTCTTTAGACAGGCACAAAAGAATGGTTGAACGTGCCTTGTCATCCAAATCTTCCCAATCTTCATCTGTCATTGCAGCCGGTTTCTTCTTCTTCCCAGCTAGCACTTTCTTCAAACCGTTCTGGGTTAGAACGGCTTCCATCTGAACCTTTCAGATAGAAAAGCTAATTTTCCCGTCGAACTTCTCGATATCGAACTTGGTACAAGTTGACATCTTTGAAAATAATTCTCAAATAAACCTCGCTCTGATACCACTTGTTAGGAATATAGCGGAATAATGCGGAAGCGAAGAATCGAAAATTGAGAATTATAGAAGTTAAATAATAGGGAAAATATGTAAATGAAGAAAATTATATAAAATGACAAATAAATAATTATCAAGGGAAAATACAATATATATATATATATATATATATATATATATATATATAAATCTCTTACAAGAGATTAGCAAAGAAAATATATATATGAGTATATCTCTACGTGAGGAGAGAAAAGAAAACAAATAAATTGCTAATGAATGAATGCAAATTGATGCATTGAATTACAAAGCAAAGCTTGCTATTTATACTATAAAAAATAGAGAGATTTATGCATGAAGTGGGCAATGCGTGGAGACCCATCGAATTTGGTGGAGACGTGCAAGAGTGAAGACATGCACAATGACATGGAATATTGTGGATGAATTGAATTTGAGCCACAAAATATTATTTCCTAACATGAATTCATCTTAAATGTTTATTTTGCCGCACACTGTTTACTATTTATACGCATATTCTATGATTTATAATTAACCCCAAAATTTATGTTATTGTTCTACGCATTTTATTTGCATGCTTTAACGCACCCTAAGTTGTAGAGTGACACACATTAAATTATAAACTCACATACCTTCGAGCTTTGCAGTCATGTCATTTTCCTTATGAAATGTGTGAATAGGCCAATGCACACACATTCTGCATTTAATCTCTTTTGCAGTTTGTAAGAGAAACAGTTTGTATTTGTTCACAATTACAGGACCCAAACGCAAGAGGGAACATAATATGCAGATGGTTGTAGCTGAAAAGGATGAGCGGCCTATTCAGTCTTCAAAAAAGACTCGAACCCACAAACCTAAATCCGATGACATTCTTCAAAGCTTTAAGGAAGTTCAGAACAGGGGGTCATCCTCTATGTTGGTTAAGGCCATTGCACAGTTTAATCCAGAACAACAACGTGCAGTACAGGAAATGGGATTTGGGAGTCTTTTACGTTTGACAATTACAGAGTTCCCAAACCACCTATGCTACTGGATCCTGAAACACTATGATGGAATGGCAGGGAAGCTGAGACTACGTTCCAAAGAAACTTTGGACGTAACTTAAGATGATGTGGAAGCTGTTTTTGGGTTCCCTAGGGGAACCCTTGAGATTACATACAAGGGAAAGATGACCTCCTCTACTAATGCTTTGTTCAATGAGTGGAAGACTACAATTGTGGCAAAAAAACCGACATGTGTGAAATATTCAAAGGTTGTTAAAGCAATGCTTGCTTACACTGATGGGGGGAAATGGTTCGAAATTCATTTTATTATTCTCTTCAACTCCATGTACATTGAAAGTACCAAAAATGGATATATTACGCCACATATTCTTGTAATTCTGGGCAATATAGACAAAATTCCACATTACAACTGGTGCAGATTCCTCCTCCGAACATTAAGAGTTGCAGCAGTTAGTTGGCAGAAGCAATATACTCAATATTTTCCCGGTTGCATGTTGTTTATGCTTGTAAGATTTGATGCATACTGAATTTCTGTGAAAAAAAAAATAAATAAAAAATAAGGCAATATGTGGCAGTTATTAATGTTAATGATCTTTTCATTTGTATTCAGGTACATTACGTTGATAGGGTGATTCTCCACTTCCAACGACCTATCAAAAGGTCTATTCCAGCATTAATATGGTGGACAAATGCACTTCTAAAGAAACGGTAGAAGACCGAGGCTGAGGCTGGCGGTTTTGGACGGGGAAGAGTCGAGCCACGCAATCCAGAATATATACCGTCCCAACAAGGTTCTGCTGTTGATGCTCAGAGTCACCCTGAAACAGAGCATATGACGATTGATGCTGAGGAGGTGTTTTTTTTTAAACGCGTATTATGTGATAATCATATGCACGTTAAGTATTTTTATCAAGCACATTAGGATTTACTTTGACGCACATTAATTGGTAATCCTTTGCATATTACCATGGTTATATACACATTAGTTGAACGCACATTAACACTTTACAAGACACACATTAATGTTTGTTAGATGTATTTAACATTGATACACATCATGTACTAATCATAAAAACATTCATTTCCCACACAGGAATATTGCACTGGATATGAAGAGAGTTTAAAAAACTTATGTGCTGAGATGAACACTCTTATTCAATACAACACCAGATCATCTTCTGTTATTCACAACAAAGATAGGGTGAAGAATCTGAAGTCCCTTGCTCACAAAGCACTTGCTGCTGGAATTCCAGGGGTGGAATCAACTCTCTCCCAAGAGGAAAGAGGTGCATTTAGCAGCCAAAGCTCATCATTTGCCAACCCTGAAGCATGTATTGCAATTGAACTTGCAATACAGAATAAAGTGAATTATCTTAAGGAGTCTGTTAGGAAAAAATTGTAATAGATTTTGATATGCCATATTGTAAATCGTAGATCCCCAATTTTATTTTATTAGACTAGTCGAGTCTTAGACCAAGAAAGGGAAAAATAAATTCATTAGTTGAGGAAATGGATGAAGAAGATATCAAGCCAAAAATCAAGAATTTGCCTAGAGAAAATGGCAAACAAAAGAGGAAGATGTATGCGTATGATATTCAAGAAGAAATCCCTCAAGAAATCCCGAAGAAGAAAGAACGTGACTTAAAGTTTGCATGAAGCTATCTTGAAGATCAAGCATCTATTGAAAGAAAGGAGTACAACAAGTGAAACAAGAAAATAACCAAAAGGTTGTACGGACAAGTTGGTAGAAGCTTGAATTATTATATGCAAGGTCATAAGTTCGAATCTCACACCCCATATATTTTAAAGAAGCCAAGTTTCAATTCCATCAGATAAAGTATGAGGCGATGGGATGCAATTTGCAAAGTCAGAGGATGAGATTTACAAGTGAAGGGATGAAGTTTCTCAAAATTGGTATCCCGAAATTGATATAGGGATGCAATTTCATCTGAAGGGGATATAGGGATGCAATTTCATCTGAAGGGTTGAAGTATCTCGAAATTGATATAGGGATGCAATTTAATTTGAAGTCTGAAGTTCAGAGTTGAAGTTGGTATCCCGAAAAATTGATACAGGGAAAGCAATGGGATGAGATTTCAATTGACAAATCTATAAAATTGGTATCCCGAAAAATTGATACAGGGAAAGCAATGGGATGAGATTTCAATTGACAAATCTAGCAAGGGATAGAGATTTCATTTCCCAAAATAGCAAGGGATGAAGTTTCACAAGGGAAGAGATTTCCCAAGTCAATTGAAGAGATGAAGTCTGCCCAGACGTGAAGTACATAGGAAAATATAAGAAGAAGTTGCAAAAGCAAAAATTACTAGTCTAACTAGTAAGGGATTAAATTGGAGATTATATTTTGAAGATAGAGATCCCAAGAGGCGTGATCTACACCAGATGGAGATTTATGGGACGCCATTTTTGCGAAAATCTCAAGCTCATCTTGCAGAGAATCTCTGACATATCTGCAACGTTATCTTATCCTCTAACAAAAGGCTATACAGCTAAGAGAAATTCAAAAATGAGAATGTTTCTCTCTAACGGAAATATTCTCAGTACCAGCTATAAATAGATGAAGATTGAATCTGAGGAAAGGAGAAGCAAATAAGCAAGAAGCAAAAATACAGAGCTAAACAGAGCATACAAAATTCAAAGAAAGCTTTCCATCTCAGGAGCTTAAATTGTTATATTCTTTGTGAGATAAACACTCAGAGTGATACAGAGCTTAGAAAAGAAATATCCAAGAGTGTTAAAATCTTCATCAACTTCAAGAGACTCAGCGCACCATTGAAGATCATCTACAGAGTCTCAAAGTTGGAAGCAAGGCAAAACTTGTTTTTGAGCAAAACAAGGGAAAGGAGGAAAGTAACACGGAGTTGTGAAATCCTGGATTGTCACACGGAGTTGTGAGATCCGAAGCAGCAGTGTCGGAAGACATTGGGCGTGATTAGTGCGGGCTTTGTGATCAAAGCACTAGATCACGGAAGATACGTTTCTACCGGATCGTAGAAGACGGGGGGAAAGTAACGCGGAGTCGTGAAATCCTGGGAAAGTAACGCGGCGACGTGAAACCTGAAGCAGCAGTGTTGGTAACACTGGGCGTGATTAGTGTGGGCTTGGTGATCAAAGCACTAGATCACGGAATTCATTGTATCTTGGAACCAAGAAGTGGTGGATATAGGGTGACACCCCAAAAATCCACACTCCAATCCATGAATTAATTGAGTAATTAATTCTATTTCTTTGAGGAATTGATTCCTAAAATCCTGATTTTTGATACTCAAGGACTAGTGTTTGACTAGTCAATTTTTAAGTTGTGTTGTACCTTGTGCTTTAAGAGGAGTTCCCTTGTTCCTTACACTTTCTAAGAGTTAGTAAGGGTATCATTGTCTTTTCACCAAGAGTTAGTTTTGTAACCTAAACCTAGAAGACTTCTTCATTTTTCATCCCTTACAATTCCTAGAAAATATCTCTACCTTCTCTCTAGAAAAGAAGAGTAGCTTGTTCTTCAAGCCTAGTGAGACCTTTGTCAAGATTCCAAGTTTTGCTTCCAAGATTCAATCTTTCCTCTATTTGGGCATCTAGAAGGGTAAGATCTATGCTTGTCTAGTCTTTTTGGTTCCATCTTAGGTGTCTTTTCTTAAAGGTGGGTTCTTTATGATCTTTTGGTTTGATCTTGAAGTGGGTTTGGCTACTGAGCTTAGTAGAGAGCTTGTTGTGGTGTAAGAAGAGTCTTTTGGTCTTCAAGAGGTAACCCATGCTCTACAAAACCTATTTTGCTTACCTATATATGATTTCTTGGCTTCTATTTGTGTTTTGCTATGAAATGTGAGAGTGTATGCATTTATCTTGTGATATTGCATATCTAGATCTTGTGTTTAGGGTTCCTTTGTGCCATTGCTTGGCATTTTCCTTGGTTCAAGTCATTTTGTTGTGTTTGGTGAGATTTGGCATGTGTTGGACTTGAATTTGTGTTTCGAGGAGAAAATCCCCGAAGGGATTTGTTGTGGTACAGGGACGTACCCGCGGGCGGAACGGCGGGCGGGGCACCACCCGCCGGCCTACCCGCGGGGAACGTGTTGCCTTGTGGGTGTTGTACCCGTGGACGGGACCACGGGTGGGGCACTACCCGTGGGTCCACCCGCGGGGAACACGGTGGAGTCGGTTCGGGATTTGTTCCCCGTGATTCGTTTGTCTTGGTGTTTGATCCTTTGGCTTCCCGTTGTTCTTTGTGGAACTATTTGAGCGTCTTCTTGATGTTTCATAGGTCTAGAGCTTTATGGTAGGTATCCATGTAGGATCTTTGGTGTCTTGAATCGTGCTAAGTGTTCAACTTTGTGTTTCGTTGAACCGAGTGGTGTCTTGTGTGTTCCTCGGAACTATCTTGAGTTTCCCCGTTGTTAAGCATGCTAGTTCGTTGTCTTAATGCTAGCGTGTGCGTTGTTCGTACCTTCCGTTTGGTTGATGATAACTTGTGTTATTCATCGTTGTTGTTGATGGGCTATGACCCGTTCCTTGATCGAGTGTGTTTCATACCTTCTTTGCAATCCGTTGATTGATTCGTGTGAGTGGTGGTGCGTGTGTGGCTCTACCTGGATTGCACGATTAGTGGTATGGGACGCTAGTCACCAAGGTATTGCAGCGGTCCTCGTGGTGGCCGTGACGTGATTATGGAGTTGTGGCTGAGTCCACGTGTTTGGGGGATAACATTGTGTTATCCGGGCATGTGTTGCCGTGATTGGTGGGTTTTCGTTGGTGGTTATAGGTGGGGGACGACGGTCCCGGCGGAATAAGGTTGGACTTGGCTGTACAGGGGATTTCTGGAGGTAATGGTTGCCTTCGAAGGTACAAGGATGGGGGTAGCCATAAGGTTGGAACAAGGCATAAGGAAGGCATATCAACTCGTGATGGGTGATGTCACGAGGGCTTGTGTAGCCGTGTGGTAAGTTCTCTTCTCTCGTGACGTGTGTAGTCACGGAGCCTTGTGTTGTTTTGGCATGTGTTGCCGTTGGGTGAGTCTTTATCCTTGTGTGTGGTTAACCTTTGTGGTTTGGGATGTGTTCCCGGTGTTATCCTTGTGAGTGGTGAGTCTTGTGTTGTCTTTTGATCTTGGCTTTTGACTTATATATATGTATTCCGTTTCGAAAATGGTTTTTATATCTTATATCTACCTATTTATGATACTTAACGGTATTGGTGGGTTACCAGCATCTTTCGCTGACCGGGCGTCGCCCCGATGTTTATCTTTGTATCTTTCAGGTGTTGAGTAGTCGAGCGTGATGTCTAGAGCCGGTAGCTTAGCACCTGTACCTCTAGATTGTGTTTTTGTGGCCTGCGTGCCAATGGTTTTAGACTGTTCGTAGTTTGATGTTTTGGGATAGTGATACACTTACAGATTGTTCGCCTTAGCGTTTACCGGGTGTGGTAGACGTGGCATAACACCCCTGTCTTGGATTTCTTTTATCCAGCTTCCGTTTTCTTCCGCTGTGCTAGTGTTTTGTTGTTAATCTGCATGTGTTAAGACTTCTTTTTAGGTCTTGTTTTTGGGGGGTGTTACATATAGTGAATTGCTCTTGGAGATAAGGGCAAGTGGAGTAGGAGGATTACACCACCTCGCGAACCACTATAAATTGCCTTGTGTTCTTTACTACTTTCTTTACTTACTGCTCTTGCTTGCTTCTCACGAGAATAACCTTGACACAATCTACACACACACCGTATCGTTTATTTAATTTCCGCTGTGCACCATACTCTAACAATCTAGTTAAGAGTTTTGGTTTATCTCTGGCTTAGCAATTGTGGTACTGTGCTAAAAAGTTTGAAAGTCTATTCACCCCCCCCCCCCCCCTATAGACTTTCACCTTACCTCTTTTGGGACCAACAATTGGTATCAGAGCAGGCTGTCTATTTAGGCCAATTTGCTTTCAAAGCACGTTGCCTAATTGGGTCAACCTTGTTTCTGACTGCTAGGCAGATCCATCTTACCCAGTGTGTGTAAATTGGATTATTTGTCTCTCGTATCCACCGAGAAGATGAATAAAGATTTAGCTCAAAATCTATTATTCTCGCTTGATAAATTTGATGATTGGAAAGTTCGTATGCAGGTTCATCTATCAGCTTTACACGATGAAATGTGGGAAGTTATTTCCACTGGCCCGATCGAAATATTGAAAGTAAATACGGCTTTTCTACTATCTCCGGATGCTCAACAATTCGTACCTAAGCCAAAACCGGAATGGACATCGGATGATAGAAAGAGGAACAATCTTGACAACATTGCCAAAGATATTTTGTTCAAAGCCATAGATGATACAATATTCCCAAAAGTTCGAAAATGTACAAGTGCAAAAGAAAATTGGGATACTCTCATCAAGATCGGAGAAGGAGATGAACAAGAAAAAGATAACAAGCTCACTATTGCTATGAAGAAGTTCGAGGACTTCAAAATGCTCTCAAACGAATCCATTGTTGATATGGAAGCTCGAATGATCAAAATCCTTGGAGAAATTAATGACCTTGGCAAAAATATTAGCCAAAAGGAAATTAATCTCAAAGTTCTACGATGCTTACCATCTACATGGGATATGAAGGTTACGCCTATGCGAGATCACCGAGATCTAAGAATATTGTCAACCGACAAATTATTTAGTGATCTTAAAGCATATGAGTTCGAGATGAAGGCCAAAGATGATGAAGTTCATGAAATTCGAAATCCAGCTCTAATGGCCGAACAACCATCATCCTCCAGGTCAGTAGATAATATTGATTTTATAACTGACGAACAATTTGCTCTTTTTGTTAGAAAATTCAAAAGGTTCATGCGAAAAGGAGACAACAAAAATTCTGCTCGTGGTAAATTCGTCTCTCGCACGACACAAGAAGAAAAAGTCGAAGAAAACAACAATTTATGCTACAATTGCCGCAAACCCGGACATTTCAAAATAAATTGTCCGTATCCAATCGTTAGCAAGTATCAAGGCATAAATGTTGAATCTACACCGAATAAATCCGAAAGCAAAGATCGAAGGTTCAAGCGCGACAAAAGAAAAGCTCTCGTTAGCAATGAACCAAATGAAAATGATGTGTCGAATGGATTGTCATCAAGTGATGAAAGCTCAAGTTCGGAAGATGACACGGCTCTAGTATGCAAATGAATTGAGTTGAGTTCAAGTAAAGAGTGCTTTATGGCTCATGGAGCAGAGGAAGAAGTGGTAACATCTAATTCTTTCAATTCTGTTAATTCCTCTTTTTCTCGTGAATCTATTGGCAGTCTAATGCGAGATTGTCAAGAGATTATGCTCACTCATCCTCAACTCAAGGAGCGCAATAATATTCTAATTCTTGAAAAAGAAGAGATGAATAAAAAAATGCAAGATGCTTTACTTGAAGTGAGTAACTTAGAGACCATAACCTTCGTGCTACCATTGCTACGTTTACTAATTCATCCAAAATTATGGATAAAATGGTAAACATGCAAAAGCCATCAGGAGATAGAACCGGAATCGGTTATGACTCCACATGTTCTCAAACTCCTCAGAAACTGACTAATCTTGCTACTCCTTTAACTAATAAAGTGCAAGTGGTAAAATTTGTTAAAAGTCAGTATAGCACAATGAGACAAAGACTTGGCTATCATGAGAAAGCAAAGTTGAATGTTGATAGGCCGAAACAGTTCAATAATACGGCAAAGCAACAAAAATTCTTCAAGCAAAGATATGCCAAAGAGTCAAGTGCAAAAAGAATTTTTAGAAAAGAGGGAAGCTTTTCTAGAAATAGAGATGGAAGATTTTATTCCACTCAAAAGGATAGGTTGTGTAAATCCTGTTTTAATGCTTCTTATAGACGAAAGCAACAATCCTCTTCCCAGGTGCCTAAGTTTAAAAATGTTTTTCAAAATCCGGCGCCAAAAATGTTTTCAAAAGTTAATTATGATTATCGTGTTTCAAATGGTTACAAACCGCCTTATCTTAATTCAATAGGATCTAGGTGGGTTTGGTTACCAAAAATTACTAACAGCAAAGGACCCAAGCAAGTATGGGTACCTAAAACCAACTAATCTTTTTTGTAGGATATTTGGTACATCGACAATGGTTGCTCACGCCACATGACTAGAAATAAATCTTGTTTAGTGAATTTCAAGAAAATCGATGGACTAAAAGTTATATTTGGAGGAAATCAAAATCATAGAACTACAAAAGGAGTTGGTACAATTGAAAGAAATGGTTTAAAGATCGAAGATGTTTCATTTGTTGAAGGCCTAAAATTCAAGTTGTTGAGCACTAGTCAATTTTGTGATAAAGGTTATCTTGTGGAATTTTCCAAAGATAATTGCCTAATCAAAAATGAACTCTCAAATGAAGTTGTGCTCACTGGAAAAAGGCGAAAGAACATGTATGTTGTTGATTGGGGCACAAGCAAAGATTCCGTATGCTTTATGGCCAGAAATTCGAATGAAGCAAATTCGGAATGGCACAAAAAGCTCAACCATTTAAACTTCAAGACTATCAATCAGCTTGCAAAGAAAAATCTAGTTGAAGGACTACCAAGTATTATCTTCAAGAAGGACCAAGTGTGTGATGCATGCCAACGCGGAAAGCAAATCAAATCATCATTCAAGTCTAAGACGCATGAATCAACATCAAGACCGCTAAGCTTGCTACACATGGACTTATTTGGACCGGTTGATCCAATAAGTGTAAGTGGTAAGAAATATACTCTTGTTGTTGTTGATGATTTTTCCAGGTACACATGGACCGTGTTTCTCAAAAAGAAAAATGAAGTTGAACAAGTGTTGTCGAAGCGGTTGAAGCAACTACAAAATGAGAGAATTACAAATATCAAAAATCCGAACCGATCGTGGAACCGAGTTTGTGAATAGTGTGATACAAGCTTTTTGCAATTCACATGGAATTTCTCATCAATTATCTGCCGCAAGAACACCGCAACAAAACGGTGTTGCCGAAAGAATTGAAGAAACCGGACGCTTAAAGAAGCTGCACGAGTGATGATTAGTGCAGCCGGTCTCCCGAAAAGATATTGGGCGGAAGCTATCAACACAGCTTGCTATACGCAAAATCGAAGCATGATCTACAAGCAGTATAGCAAAACGCCATATGAGCTATATAAAGGGAGAAAACCAAATATTGGTTATTTTCATATTTTTTGATGCAAGTGCTTTATTCATATTAATGATAAATTGCATGTAAAAGCTTTTGATGAGCGTTCAGATGAAGGAATTTTTCTAGGATACTCGACTACCAGCAAAGCATTCAGAGTGTTGAACAAAAGAACAATGGTGGTTGAAGAATCCATACACGTGGTATTTGATGAAAAATCACACGTCAATATTGATGCTCTGGACGAAAATGGCGAAAATATTGAGCAAAATGGTAACAAGTGTCATATTGATTTTTGTGATACTGATGATACGTGTGAAGAAAATATTTTGCAGGGAATGGATGAGTTGGAAATTAATTCTCTAGAAAATCCCATCTCTCATCCAGTAAGAAATGAAGTGCGGGATGCAATTGATATTGAAATTGCAAATCAACCCAGGGATGCAGTTGAAGTGGAAATTACAAATCAACCCTTGGATGCAATTACTGGAGAAGTTGGAAATTTACAAAATGAAGCAGAAATTCGAACCAGTACTACCTCTTCTCAACCAGTAAATCCACCCAGCACCATGCACCCTTTTGAACCAGACTTAAGATGGCTCAAAAATCACCCACCAGAATTAGTGATCGGAAATGTTCGAGATGGCGTGAAAACAAGATCATCTACCATGGAAGCATTGTTCACATGTTATCTATCTCAAATTGAACCAAAAGAAGTGGACGAAGCTCTAAATGATCCAAGTCGGATTGATGCCATGCAAGAGGAACTCGATCAATTCAAAAGAAATGACGTTTGGAAACCTATTCCAAGACCAATGAACCACAATGTTGTAGGAACTAAATGGGTCCTCCGGAACAAAGCAAACGAAGAATGCGTGATTGTTAGGAATAAAGCAAGGCTCGTTGCAAAAGGATACTCTCAAGAAGAAGGAATAGATTTTGATGAAACCTTTGCACCGGTAGCCAGACTCGAAGCTATAAGGATTTTCCTAGCCTACGCCGCTACAAAGATTTCACCGTTTATTAAATGGACGGTATGATACTTTGTCAATGTTCTTGATAAGCTGTGTATTCACCAAAGGCCTTGTTGACAAAACTCTCTTTAGAATTCAAGATGGTGATCATATTCTATTAGTGCAAATATATGTTGATGATATTATTTTTGGAAGCATTAACAATTCTTTGTGTGAGAAATTTTCGAAGCTTATGCAGAATAAATTCGAAATGAGCATGATGGGTGAATTGAACTATTTCTTGGGCTTACAAGTCAAACAATTGAAGGAAGGAATATTCATCAATCAAGCAAAGTACACCCGCGACTTGATAAAGAAGTTTGGCCTTGATGGAAAATCATCGATCAAAATTCCAATGAGTACATCAATAAGGCTAGACAAAGACGAAGATGGAAAAGATGTCGAACAAACGAAATATAGAGGAATGATTGGTTCACTACTATACCTCACTGCAAGCAGGCCGGACATTTCTTATGCTGTGGGAGTGTGTGCAAGATTCCAAGAAAATCCAAAAGAAAGCCACCTCACCGCAACAAAGAAAATTATAAGATACTTGAAGGGCACAATCAATGTTGGATTGTGGTATCCTAAAGGTACAGATTTTATGCTAACTGGTTTTTCAGATGCAGATTTTGCAGGTTGTAAAATAGACAGAAAAAGCACCTCCGGAACGTGTCAATTCTTGGGAGGAAGGCTTGTTTCTTGGTTTAGCAAAAAGCAAAATTCCATCGCAACTAGTACCGCTGAGGTCGAATACATTGCTGCAGGAAGTTGTTGTGCTCAAATTTTGTGGATGAAGCAACAATTGAAGGATTATGGAGTGAATTGCGACGATGTTAGCATATTTTGTGACAATACAAGTGCAATCGCTATCACCCACAATCCAGTGCTTCACTCAAGAAGCAAACATATCGACATACGACATCATTTCATAGGGGATCATGTTGAAAAGAAAGATCTAAAAATCGAGTATATCCCTACGGAGAACCAAGTTGCAGATATTCTCACAAAGCCTTTATGCGAAACGAGATTTTCTACTTTAAGGCATGAATTGGGAATGCTTGAAATGAGCTAAGTATCACTAGACTTAATCTCTTTATTTAAATTTGATACTTGTGCTCAAATAATTTTAATTTGATATGTATGTTCATATATGTGTTAGAAAATTGCATGAATAATTTAGTTCAATGTGTTTAGTATCTATTTGTAAAATTGCATGTGAAATTTAACGTGAAAATATGTGTCATGCAATTCATTTTCGAAAATCTGTGTCTATTTGATTTAATTGCTTGTCTAAATGTTTTAATTGTAGCTATGGCATAATACGTGTGTTATGTATAATTGCTTATGTGAAAATTGCCATGCTAAGTGTTTTTAATTAGTTATTTTAATTGGTATCTAAAATAATTAGCTAGTTTCTAAATATTTGATTATTTGATTATATTTGTGTTTTAGAAACTACCGTATATGTGTATGTATATTTTTGGTGTTTGACTAATTTTCTAAATCTGTGTTAATTTTAATTGGGAGATTACCGTGTATGCACATGTTTATATATGGATGTGATTTAATTGCTATATTTTAAATGTCCATATATGTGTCGAAATTATATGGGAGATTTACGGATATGTGTGTGATTTATATTTATGTGATATGTATATCTAACGTGTACAAGTTTTTGAGAAGAAAAAGGAAGAGATCAGATTGGTTTGAAACCTCCACATTCTAAACCTCTACCCCATAAAACCCAATCCCATCAAAACTCTTCACCTTTCAAACCTATACCTCTTAAACTTCCACCCATAAATTAAATCCCACAAAAATCTCACCCCCTCTCACAAAATCAGATCCCCTCTCATTAATCCTAATCGACACCCTCTCTCTCGAAGATCTCGATCATCACCCATGCCTCAAATCTGAGAAAATCTCCTCTTAAACTCCAGTAGTTACTTGTCTAATCTCTACTTAGCACCGTCCTCCTCAACCAATAGAAACTCACCCAAATTTAATGGATGTCAATCATACCTGTTCAGAACCCATCTGTCGACCATAATCCCTAAAGCCCTTAGACGTTCTCGAGCCTATATATTGGCGATAGCAACCCAAACACCAACCATGCAAGTAGTCTATTTTTTTTTTTTTTTTTTTTGCAGGAGAACAATGGTGTCAAAGGAGAAGAACAATGGAGAAAGGAGAACATCCAAGAGAATCTGGAATCAAGTGCGACTCCAAAAGTTGCGAGCCAGAAGGGCTGAGGCTGGAGGACATCTTGTTGGAGACACTGCAAACGACCCTCTTGTCGTATCTGAAAAAAAAAAAGCTTTGATCAATATACACCTGTCTCACCACCACAAGAACCAGGTTTTATTTATGCTGAAGAATGAGATGCCAAGAAAAGCCTGTCACCACATTGTCAAGGTTTAGCCGAACAGGAGAAGTCCAAAGGGTCTGAATCCCCTTTTCTGAAGTTTTCACCTGTTGTCCAGCCGGACATCTACCAGGAGATCCTGAACATGAGCGACGCCGAGTACCTCCACTATCTGAAGCAGCTGACATTTGGACCGGTCATGCCACCACCAGGATTTGAAGGGCATACTCAAGAACCTCTTGCACCACCCGTTCAAAATGTTGCACCATCGGTCGTAGAACAAGATCTACCACCAGTTCCACCTGAACTTGTTCTGCAATATGCTCCACCACCGGTGAATCCCCGTATCCGTCCACCCGTGGACTACACGAGGTTCTTCAATGCAACGTACTCGTCCTCAAGCTCGAACATGCACAGCGAAGACTTAGGACCAGGGTACTGCCCATCTCCTCCACACACTGACGAGGACAACAGTGAAGATGAATGTTGTTCTACTAATCGCAGTTGATGTGGTTGTACTGTCGAGAATGTCTTTGTGATCCTCTTTTGTACTCCTGATTAAAGGAGTAATAAATAAAAAATGTTGGGTTGGCTGTGCTTGGAACAAATCGTATTTCCTACCCCATTAAAAAGGACCATAAAATGAACAAACTTCCTCATCACGTCATATGGTCAAAAGTCAAAAAATGGACCCTACAAGGGATGAATTAAGAGACCAAATTGATGGTGAAATCAGACCATCAATTGGGGGGGAATGCTTATATGAAGCGCCAGTGCACAATAACACCCCTATGATGTCACTTCAAAACACCTCTCTGGAAGCCAATTTAAATACAGAGATTATTTCAAGAACAGAGGTGATTGAAGAAGAAAATGAAAATCATCTTGAAGAAGCCGAATCACCAGAAGAAAATTTGCAACTCATTGAAAATCCAGTCCTTGGTGATTCACGAAGAAATTTGTTCAAAAGTCTACACTCTCTGAACATGAGTAGAAGCCGAACCCGAGAAGAAGATGAAGATGAATTGTTAACATCACTTTTTGCAAAAGTCACAGAGACAAGTGATGTTGTTTGTCAAAAGATTGGAACAACTCTCACCGAGCAAGGACATCTCTCTTTGCAACACTTTGAGGACACAGGAACAAATTTGAAGGAGCTATTGGAACATCAAAACGCTCTGCAAACAAAGATAGACAGAGCCGAAAGACATCTGAAAGGAGAGCTCACCGAAGGATTATTGGAGATAATCCAACTCATGAAGAAGGAACGAGAAGCTACCGAGAAGATCAACAATGAAAGACACATGAGACAAATAAAGGTCATACAAGACCAAGAGACAAGGATAAATCACCTTGAGGTAGAATTATCCTCTATGGCTAACAAAATATCTGATTTGCAGGATGTTTCTCTCAAAACACATGATGGTCTTAAGATTGTTAAAGCCAATCAAGAACAAGATTCCAAATCCCTTGGCTTTTTGATTGATAATTCCATAAGGGGGGAAGAAATTCTCAATCATCTGGCTTTACAACAACACGAATTCATCATTGGAAGTCAACCGCAACAGCCAGCTTTGACTGTCGTACCAACAAAAGGCCGTGGCCGAGGATGAGGTCAACAATCCCAAGTTGGTTTCGCTCAATTTGCAAATCCGAGTCTTGGATCAAGCTCATCTAAAGTTGCTGAAACTCGAAATTAGTTCGAATGCTCAAAAGGAACCATAACACTGCAGAAAAACAGACAAATATGGGAAACTACCTGTTACATTGGTAAGTATTGACTCACACATTTTAAGTCATTATACAAACTTTAACATTTTGTTATAATTTTTTTAAAAAAATAAATTTCTATTTTATTGCAGAAAGACTATTTTGCGCGATATTTGCATAGGAAGATGATGTACAGCGCTGCACAAGCACTTAAAAAAGCTCTACCAACAAGAATGCAGATGAGATTGAGAGATTCAAAAAACAAGGATGATTGTGGTGTATTTACAATGCGCCACATGGAAACGTATATGGGCACTGGAGAGAACGATTGGGACTGTGGCCTGCGTAAAGAAAAGAATACATATCTTGATTATCTCAGGATCAAGTACATTGCAGCCATTTTAAATGCTGGAAATAACGAATTGTCACTTCAGAACAACGAACAAGCTGGTCTTGTAAAGAAAGTGACGAATTAGTATTAGTTTATGTAATTAACAAACGTTAATATATTTTTGTTATATAACATTCTTTTGTTACATTAAGCAAATTAAGTTATATTTTGACGCACAGTACAACTTGCGTGAGTGCCTATCTTAATGTGCGTTCATTTGCATACTAAAAATAACATGGAAAATAATAATTATTAAAAACAAAAAAAAAATACAAATTCAAATCAATTAGTGTGCGTTCATGTTCAGCATTACGTGCAAGTTATTAAAGTACAACGTGCGTGAAATTAGTTCTTGATGTGCGTTCATTTGAGTACCAATTAAGATAAGTTAATTTACTCTCGTATCTCTTTAATATGCGTCTCATAACTCTTTAATTTGCGTCACATATATCTTTAATATGCGTCACATATATATTTAATATGCGTCTCATATCTCTTTAATGTGCGTCCCATATCTCTTTAATGTGCGTGCGTCTGTCTAATACTTCAGTGTGCTTCTGTGTTAATTTGTTCCGCGCATTGAACTTAAAAGATCACTGTTCTGTCAGTTTAAACAAATTCCGCGCACTCCGGTTGTAAAACAACTAAATTAGTACTCCACAAATAAAAACAGAAATCTTCCTACCTTCGCGTTGTTCAGTTTCCAAAAGCAATTTTCAAAAATTTTACACATTACAGTCGTCATTCTCCATTCGACGCTTTTTTTTTAAGAACACCGCACA
This sequence comes from Ipomoea nil, assembly GCF_001879475.1. NCBI lineage: Eukaryota > Viridiplantae > Streptophyta > Magnoliopsida > Solanales > Convolvulaceae > Ipomoea > Ipomoea nil. The sequence continues at coordinate 24,076 of NW_017617992.1, read as the reverse complement.
CATGGCGTCGCCGGGAAATGCTCCACAGTCTGAAAATTCTACTCAACTTGCAACTACTGTACAAGGTAAATTCGACCCCTATTTATTCCAATAATATCGTTTATTGTTTAATTTCTCGCACAGTATGCTTTGCATGTTAATTTCATAATGATTCAAAATAAGGTTTAAATGCAAAAACAATGTCATACTAGTTCACGCATACTATGAGTTAAAATGCTGCAATATATATATATATATATATATATATATATATATATATATTCCTTGACGCACACTGGTAGCTAATTACACGAACATCTTATTTCTGCGAATTGATTTTCAAATTGACACACATTAAGTTTTAATTAAACACACACCTTAAGTAATGCTTGTATGCAATTTACGTTATGTCTAAACACACAATAAGTAATAATCTAACGCATAACCTGTACTATCCAAACGCACATTAAATTTCAAACTCACTCAATAAGTTATAATTTCACGCATATAATGTAGTATCCTAACACACATTAAGTTTCAAAACTCTCATATCTTTATGTTTGATAAATTATGTTGTTTTCCTTGTGTAGACTATATTCAAATTAATGCACATTGATTATGGATTTAACCTTTCTTGCATTTTGCATTCAATTTATATTTTTTTTAAAATTAAAAAAAAAAAACTATATGTAAAAGACGCAAAAGCCAACAAAAATTAGACATGGTTGTTGCTACATCATCTGGGGGAAGTGTACAGGTTACAAAACAAAGACAGAGATCCAAAAATAGAAACCAGGGAATTTATGACGGTGTCCCTGAAGTTAAAAACAGGGGATCATCAGCTAGGTTGATTGATGCAATCAAACATTTTAGCCCTGAACAACGAGCTGCTGTCAAAGATATTGGTTTTGGGAGTATCCTTAGTTTACAGATTACAGAATTCCCAATACGGCTAAGCTACTGGATACTCCAAAACTATGATCCAATGGATGGTACATTGACATTGCATTCTGGTTCTAAACTTGACGTAACAGAAGATGATGTTGAATCTGCTTTAGGCTTCCCAAGGGGACCACTTCAAATTGTATACGAGAAAGACCGGTTATCTCCTACACTCCCATTGTTCTTGGATTGGAAAGACAAAATTAAGCCAAAAAAACCGACCTCAGTGCTGTATGGTGAGGCTATTGAAGCAATGGTGGGCTGCACTAACGGTGGTGAATGGTTCAAAATCCATTTCAAGGTCATACTAACATCTTTGTACATTGATGGCCCTAAAAGTGGATATGTTGGTCCACGTATTTTGGAGGCGTTGAGTGATGTCACGAAAAATCGGGATTTCAATTGGTGTCGCTTCCTTTTGCAAAGATTGAATACTGCAGTACTTGCTTGGCAACCGAACCCAACTGGTTATTTCCCCGGATCCCTCCTGTTCATGCTTGTAAGTCTTGATATGTATTAATCCTATGTAAAATGCAAAAGATACGACGTTATGTTGCTAACAGTTGTCATTTGTATTCAGATACATTATGTTGGCCGTGTTCTATTACAATTCCATAGACCTATTAAGAGAGCTATTCCAGCTTTAATAGGATGGACAACTAAACATTTAAAAGACCGGGAGATGGAAGAGTTTAAGTCTGGGACTTTTGGACGAGGCAGAATTCATAAACGTAATCCCCAATTTGTGCCCTCTCAAACAAATTCAGAAGAATTTGATTGTAATGATCAACCAGAAATGCAAGTATTGACATGTAGTGATCAACGTGCATTGCCACCTTTTCCTGCTGTTAAAGGTCAAAGACAGACTGAAGTCCAACATGTGCCGCTTGAAGGAGAGAAGGTGTGTTCTTTATTCTATGATGTTTTTGTTTACTTTTATTCAAACTACTTTCAGTTTTATTAGTGTATAATTATAACGCACATTAGGTTTTACCATCACACACACAATATTTCATGTGCAAGCAAGTTAAAGTTTCTATTTAACGCACATTATGTGATAATTGTACACACATTAATTCTTACAACAGGAATTCTGCACTGGTTATGCACAGTCTCTGCAAAGGTTTTCTGATGAGATGGTAAACCTAATTGAGTACTCAAAAAATTCACCATCCATGATTGAAAAAAATGAGAATGTAAAAATCCTACATTCAATCGCTATAAAGGCACTCAGTCCAGTGATTCAAGGCGTGCAGTCATGTCTCTCCCAGGAAGAGCGAGAAGCATTTAGCAGCCAAGACTCCTTTTGGGGCGATCCACAAACATATATTGCAATTGACCTTTCAATACAAAAAATGAAAGAGTATTTGGAAGAACAGATGTTTGAATTTCCCAATTTCAACCTTTTAAAAACACCAATACCAAGCCCCATTTGCAGCAATGCTGATAGTGCTACAGTGACCCTCGTTGTCACTTCCATTCCAAAGGAAGCACAGAGAGAAACAATTATTTCAAATGAGGTTTTAAATATTGCTGCTTGCTACGTTGTTGATGATCTTCAGCAGACTACTTTGAATGGGAACAAGAATGACGAGGTTAAGTCTCGTGACGAAGAGCACCATGCTAACAGTACAAATAAAGTACATGTTGAAAAACATGCTCTTGCCACAGAATTTGAAACACATAAGATTCAGAATACAAACAAGAAAAATGTTAAAGAAGCTGCAAAGGAAACAGCAACACCTGCTGAGGGGAGACTACAGAGACACTGTGTGGAAAGCAAAATGATATATGCAATGGACTCTCCATGCTTTACAATGAAACTAAACTTCACTGCACCGCACACTCCGAATGAAATCATGCTCAACAACTGGGTTTATAACGCCAATTATACAAATATGTAAGTTACAGTTGAAATCCCTATGTATGAAATGAGTTCCATAATAGGTTAGTGTTTCCTGTGTGGTATTAGAGGTGAGTAATGTGTGTGAGTCTTATAATTAATGTGCCTGAGATTTCTTCTTAATGTGAGTTTGTGTAATGATTAAGTGCGTGTGTGTAATGCCCAATGTGCATGAGTTTTATGCTTAATGTGCGTCAGTGTCTACTTAGTGCGAGTTGTTGTGTGAGTTGTTAAAACTTTAAATTGCATGATTTGTGTGCTTAATGTGCGTGAGTTTTGTGCTTAAGGTGAGTGAGTCTTGTTCATAAGATGTGTGAGTCTTATACTTAATGTGCCTGAGATTTTTGCTTGATGTGCGTTTGTGTAATGCTTAATCTGCGTGTGTGAAATGCCTAATGTGCGTGAGTCTTATGCTTAATGTGCGTCAGTGTCTACTTAGTGCGAGTTGTTATCTGAGTTGTTAAAACTTTAAATTGCATGATTTGTGTGCTTAATGTGCGTGAGTTTTGTGCATAAGGTGTGTGAGTCTTGATCCTAAGATGTGTGAGTTTTGTTCTTAATTTACTCGAGTGTTTATTTATTGTGAATTGTTGTTAAAACTTAAGGTATATGTATTTTTGTCGAAAGACACACCTATATTAATTGTACCAGTTAAGTTTGTTTTTTTATTTATTTACTTATTGATTTTTTTTACTTCATATCTGAATATTTTTGTAGGTATGAATTTGTTTTTATTTACTGATGATTAAGCTGAGGTCATTGAGGAAGGGTGAACATGTGGAAGCTGGTGTTCTGAATACTTGGGCTTTAATTCTAAATTACATGGAGATCTACACCTTTAAGTATCCTAACAAAAGAAGATTCTTTTTTCTCAACAACACCAGTTGTAAGTTATTTTATTATTGATTTACATTTTCATTCACATTAACAAATATCTTGGAGCACATACTGCATTACTGACAAGGTTATCATACTCCTGTAGGCATCTTCTATTGTTTATGTGTGTGTGTGTGTGTGTGTGTGTGTGTGTGTGCGCGTGCGTGTGTGTGTGTGTGTGTGTGTGTGTGTGTGTGTGTATATATATATATATATACACACACACACACACACACACACACACACACACATATATATATATATATATATAATCACACTCAAGTGCGAATGCTTCGCCCAGCCGCGAAATAGGAATGAACATCGAAGTGCAAGTAAAATGTATTACAAGTGCTGTAAAATGTATTATCGGTGCAAGTAAAAATTTACACTGAGCATCAATACTTAGTTGCACCTATAGTTCTAAGTAGTTGCACCTATAGTTCTAAGTAGTTGCACAAATAGTTATAAGTAGTTGCACCTAGGTGTATGGATGTTTGCGAGTGGTTTTCAGGGGTATTACTACCCGCTGAACTCAGATCAATGAATGTTAACAAGGCAAAATTACATGCACTTATAGGTGAAAGTAGGTGCACATATAGTTATAAGTAGTTGCACCTATAGTTATAAATAGTTGCACATATAGTTATAAGGACACCCAGGTCCATGAACATTTGCGGAAAGTGAATGCTAACAAGGCAAAATTACATGCACTTATAGGTGAAAGTAGGTGCACTTGTAAGAGATTTTACTTGCACTTCGATGTTCAATTATTTACGAAAACATTACCGCGTTTTTTTTTTAAGTTATTAGATCTGGACACATGTCGCGCGCTGATTCGTTCGCATTTCCCTCCTGAGCATTTATTCGCACCTGAGTGCATCCCTATATATATATATATATATATATGTACATATGTACATATATATGTATACATATGTAAATATATATGTATATGTATACATATGTACATATATATATATATATATATATATATATATATATATATATATATATATATATATATATATATATATATATATATATATATATATATATATGTATGTATATATATATACATATGTACATATATATATATATACATATGTACATATATATATATACATATGTACATATATATGTATACATATGTACATATATATGTATGTATATGTACATATATATGTATGTATATGTACATATATATGTATGTATATATACATACATATATATATATATATATATGGGCGGACCTACAGTGGGGGCAGCTGCCCTCACTCACCCCACCCCCACCCCATATATAACCCTTGTATGTATATGTGTATGTATATATAGTATAAGATTTAGTATAAGTAAAAGAAAACAGCTAGTGTTAATTAGAAGTAAGTCAACCTAGATGGTAGAGCAAGTGTGTCTTTTTACGGAAGGGCAAGGGTTCGACTCTCTCTTAAGTCGCCATTCCATGTTTTATGGCTATTTGAATAGCAGTGGCTCCAAGCCTCCAACACAATTAGGATTTATATGTAATTACTTTTAGGGAAAAGGGTCAAATAGTGAACTATAGGCAAAAGAGCAATTAGGCCCTTCAACTTTAAAAAGGTGCAATTAAGCCCTTCAACTTGTTATTTTGAGTCAAATAAGTCCAATAACAAGTTTTTTACCTGGAATAACCAGTCAAAAAATTCGGGCGACATTTCCGATCAAAAATCCGGCGACAACAAAATTAAAAAAAAAAACTGCCGGAGAAGACAACCGTTCGGTTGTCTTCTCCGGTGGAGAAGGCCTGGTCGCCTTCTCCATTGGAGAGGACGACCGGACTGGTCGTCCTCTCCAGTGGAGAAGGCGACCAGATCTAGCCGCCCTCTCCAGTGGAGAGGGCGACCGGACTGGGCGCCCTCTCCACTGGAAAGGGCGACCGGACTGGTCGTCCTCTCCAGTGGAGAAGGCAACCAGATCTGGCCGACCTCTCCAGTGGAGAGGGCAACCGGACTGGGCGCCCTCTCCAATGGAGAAGGCGACCAGGCCTTCTCCACCGGAGAAGACAACGGTTGTCTTCTCCGGCAGTTTTTTTTTTTTTTTTTTTTTTTTAAATTTTGTTGTCGGCGGATTTTTGGTCAGAAATTTCGCCGGAATATTTTGACCGGTTATTCCAGGTAAAAAACCTGTTATTGGACTTATTTGACTCAAAATAATAAGTTGAAGGGTTTAATTGCATCTTTTTAAAGTTGAAGGGCCTAATTGCTCTTTTGCCTATAGTTCAAGGGTCTATTTGACCATTTTCCCTTACTTTTATATTAATAATAAAATGTGTACCCTTTCAAAAAAATAATAATAAAATATGTAATTTATAATGTATTTTCTATTAACAATAAGACGTGTAATTTATAATGTCTTTACTATTAGAATTATTTTATCAAATTAATTATGTATTTTTTTCGCTTATATCTAATAATATTTATGGTTAACTTCTTAACTGTTTCAACTTTTTTAAGCAATCCCTTTTGTTTTAATGTTTTGCCCCCACTGAACAAAATTTCTGGGTCCGCCACTGTACATATATACATACATACACATATATATATATATATATATATATATATATATATATATATATATATATATATATATATATATATATATATATATATATATATATATATATATATATATATATATATAGAATTGCACTCAAGTGCGAATGCTTCGCACAGGAGCGAAATAGGAATGGATTCTGTTCGTCCACGTGTCCAAGTCTAATGGTTGAGAAACACTGATTTTTTTAAAAAGCGCGGTTGCATTTTCGTAAATAATTGAACATCCAAGTGCAAGTAAAATGTATTACAAGTGCATGTAAATTATATTATAGGTTCAAGTAAAAATTTACACTAAGCATCAATACTAAGTGCACCTATAGTTCTAAGTAGTTGCACCTATAGTTCTAAGTAGTTGCACACATAGTTATAAGTAGTTGCACATAGGTGCATGAATGTTTGCGAGTGGTTTTCAGGGGTATTACTACCCGCTGAACTCAGATCAATGAATGTTAACAAGACAAAATTACATGCACTTATAGGTGAAAGTAGGTGCACCTATAGTTATAAGTAGTTGCACCTATAGTTATAAATAGTTGCACAGATAGTTATAAACACACCCAGGTGCATGAATGTTTGCGGGAAGTGAATGCTAATAAGGTGAAATTACATGCAATTATAGGTGAAAGTAGGTGCACTTGTAAGTAATTTTACTTGCACTTCGATGTTCAATTATTTACGAAAATGCCACCGCATTTTTTTTAAACTATTTGATCTGGACACGTGTCGCGCGCTGATTCGTTCGCATATTCCTTCCTGGGCACTTTTTCGCACCTGAGTGCATCCATATATATATATATATATATATATATATATATATATATATATATATATATATATATATATATATATCTACATATATTAAAGCAAAATAATAAGAGCAAAAAACTCCCGCCCAACAGCAACGGCGTCGTTTTGACATAGCCGAAATATTTATGGTATTTGCGTCGGAACACGAAAGGTTTGTGCAGTGTAATAGGTAAACTTTATAGAAAACCTACATTTTTAAAAATATCTACGGTAGATCACTCTCTAATCCAGTGGGATTAGAGAATGTATTTAATTCCATCACTTCCCCATATGGAACATTGAGCCCACTAACCCATACATATTCTCTAGGTATTAATTTCTAAGGAAATAGTACGAAAGGTCATCAGACCTTATATATACAGCACATATACAACAGAAAATATTCTACTGTCATTCTCATTCTTCTTCAGACCTTTCGTTATTTCACACAAAAGCTGCACCGGTCACTCTCATTCTTCTTCAGACCTACAAGAAGATGTTTATCCTTGCTAGCCAAATATCCCCAATGAACACCAGGCAGGCTCTTAGGCTACGGGTGGTGAGAGCATATTAGATTCCTGAGAGAAATGATCACACGAAGATTAGATCAAAAGAAATAGTTTTTCATGATGAAGAGGTAAATGCTATTTACAAATATATATTCAAATACATCAACAGGTTTAAGTCACAGGTTTCAGTTTTTACAGTTCCTATTTATGATATATATTTAGACAGTTCCTATTGATTTTATAGGGTTCCTTCCTTCATGCTCATGTACCCAAAGAATATGTGGAAAAGTACCTAAGCTATTTTTCTGAGGGTTCAGTTTACGCTATAAAGAATTTTTGTGTTATCATCAATTTTTATTCATACAAGACCAGTCCACAGAAGTAAATGATAAAATTCAATTATCAGACTACGGTCAAGGATTTAAAGAATGCAAAATTTCCGATGAAAATGTATCGTCTGAAGTCATTTAGAGATATCAAATCTAATGAAGGCCTTGATGAGAAACAACTCTTTGGTAATCAATTGATCTCTTATTTTCTAATTTTCTAATTAATTGATATTGTTACTATTAATTTGTACTCTAATAATGCACTATTCTGTAGATGTGATTGGTCGAATGATTGAGATTCACTGCCCACAGGAGAAACTGATTAATGGGAAGAACTCCAGGCTGATTGACTTCACCATTGAAGACACTGAGTATTTTTTTTTTTTATTCGTTTCCTTCTATTTCTACTCTATTTTTAGATTTTCTGTTCTTCTAATCTCTTATCTAACATTTTGCAGTGGTATACAATTGATGTGTACTTTGTGGGACGAACACGTAAGCAAGATCGAGGCATTCTACAATTCTACCACACAAGAGGCATTATTGGTGTTGATCCAATTTTGTAGGGCTAGGGTGTGTTTAAAAAGTAAGTAAATTAAAAGTTTTAGTTTCTGGCTAAGTTATATATATATATATATGTCCACATTTACCAATAATGGATTGTCTAATGTTTACTACCATAATTTCTAAAGGTGGGGATGTTAAGCTTTGTAGCTCCTATGATGTAACACAACTGCTGTTCAACCAGGAATCTCCACCATTTGAGGAGTTCAGAAAAAGGTTAGTCAATTAAATTTATTGCACTACCTATTAGATTGGTACCTAAGTCTTAGTGTTTTTTTTTTCACAGTATCAGCCATGAAAAGACTCCAATGCGAAGTATTATTTCGCAATCAAGTTTTAAGGAATGTAGCTCCTATTCAGCTTCCCTATCTGGTGATATTGAGGTCCGTACTATCAGTGAAATATACAGAGACAAGGAGGTAATATTTATTTAAAACATTTTAGTTATTACCTTAGTAGATATACTGTGATCTCTACAACTATAATCTGTGAAGATATCAATGCCAACTGCTTCATTTGTAATCTGCATTTAATAATATGCATGAGATTTGGAAAAAAAATATTTTAAAAATTAAAAGTTAATAGACTAATACTCTGAAATGTTATTTGGATTCTTACCTGATTGAGTAAATAGATAGTCTTTACTCATGTAGACTAATATTGTGCAGACCATGCTCTGTAGGCATCATTAACCTGCACAATGACAGTTAAAAAAAGAACTTAGCATCCCATTAATACTCATTAAAAGTTAATACAGTAACAAATTAGATAATTAGTTTTTGGGTGCTTAGCTCATTCAGTAAACAAAATGCTGGACTAATAGCTTTGAAATAGCTAGGAGTATGGTTATGCAACTCATATTTTGTTTGTGACCCAAACCTGCACAGACAAGAGATTATTAATTTTAATCATTACCATTGGATCATTACCTATTTGATTAAATATATATGTACTCACTCTATATAGATGACCATTGTTATATGTTTTTCTCATCCATGCTCTCTATTCATCTCAAATATGCACAGTGAGTGCCATTTAACCTGCACATTTAATATTTGGCATTAGTTACAAATATAATAGCACAGAACACAAGAGTTACAAATATAACAGCACAGAACACAAGAGTCTCAATATAAGTCATTCACAGTTATTATTTTAACAAATTACAGAGTCTATTTGGGGTTACTTATCTCAGTTAGTAAATAGCATGAACACATCCCATAACAGTTTTGTTCTTATTATTATCCAACCCATACTTTGTGTTTCACCCAAACCTGCACACACAAAATAATCTCTCTTAGTTATATAAACACAATATGTTTTATTTTGTGTTAGCAAAAATAGATCAACTGATAGATATTATGTATCTCAAACATTCACAAACACTAAACCCTAAAGTAAACTTAGCCTAATGTACCTTTCTAATTCTGTAAATGTTTACCTTTCTAAATGTGTGTGTGCAATTTGGTGATTTTTGGGTGGCAGCAAGGATTGTGTTCATTGATGATCCTGAGTGGTACTATGCTTCGTGTAGAACAAAGGGTTGCAACAAAAAGCTGAAAATGAAAGGAAAGTGGCTGTGGTGTAGTACCTGTGACAGGAATTGGGGCGATGGAACCCTGAGGTACAGAGTTAAAGTTAGGGTGGTGGACTTGGATGGGAATGCTCCTTTCCTCCTATGGGACAGGGAGTGCCTTGATCTACTTGGTGTTAGCGCAGATGATTTGAATTCTACCCATACTAAGGTACTAAATGTTGTTTACTATACCAAGTGTTAACTAATATACAAATTGTATAAATTTCCTATGTACACAATCTTTAAACAATAAATTAATTATTTGCACGGCTGAAAGGGGATACCTAAGGAGATTGAGACTCTGATTGGATTGAATCTGCTCTTTGGAATTGCTGTTCGCAAAGAACAATTCCAAAACTTCCTCAATGCTTTCCCTATTATGAGGATCATCACTGATGAAAAGATCGTAGAAAAGCATGCACCAGAGCTAATTGGAGTTAGGGACAGGGATCTAAGTTCAAAGTTGGAGTTGGAGCTTACAGATGAGGATCTATGGGATCTAGAGGTATAATTGGGTTTACAATTTATACTAATTACTTTATAAATGCAAATTTTAAGTACTTACAGTTTCAACTCTCGATTTTTAAGGAAAATGACCAAGCAAATGAAGCTGAAAGTCCTCTACAAGTTGTTGCACAGAGGCTGAATGCAGAGAACACCTTAGAGAATGGAACAGTCAAGAGATCCCTCATTGATGAATTTTAAAGCACACAAAGTTCTAAAAAAAAGCAAGGAAGCTGTGGTCAAAATTGAGAAATAAGCAGATTTGTTATGAGTATAATGAGTGGGATGTGCTCTATTAAACCTTTTTTTTTTTTTTTACTTTATGAATGCTTTTATGAGGACACAGTTGTGGTGGATTCAAACATTGGACACTGTTAAAGATGGTTTTATGAATGCTCCTGATTTAAGAAGGTTTTTAAATCATGTTATTTCTAAGGCAATTGTTTTATCCCTTCTGGAAAATGTTTTTGTTTTATTTTTTGTAGGTACTAAAGAGGACTGTTATTCCACATAAACCAGGAGCAGATTTTCTTCAATCACATGATGGAAAAAGACAATGCAGAAGTGATTCAACATGAAACAAAAGAAGTTGAACATAACGTGATGGAAAAAGACAATGCAAATTTGATGACACATAAAGCAAAAGAAGATGATCATCACATGAAGGGAAAAGACAATGCCGATTTGATTTCACATAAAGCAAAAGAAGATGAACATCACATGATGGAAAAAGACAATGCAGATAGTATAGCATATGGATATAGTTTCATCTATAATTTGTTAATGTAAAACATTACTTCCAAAATTAATCTAATTTTTTTTTTTGTTTTTAGCATGCAGATTAAATTTTGGTTATACATTGTTATTTTAAGTTAAGGTATACAGTTTATTAAGATAAATATAATCTAAATCTTAGTGATTACATATAATTTTACATGTTCTATTCCTAAAAATTTAAATACTGTAAATATGAACTACTATTTTTTTTATTTAATCCTAACAGCACTTCCATCACTTCCATCACTTCCATCAATATTAATGGCTTAACGTCTTTGTTACTACTAAAACTGTTTTAAGTTTGATCAATTAAGACACAATTCATGTTAGAATGGAATCAAAAACACCATTTTGATTAAAAATGTAATATAACTTAATCATATAGTTATTACAATAATCCTAACATAACGAAAAACAAATCACATGAACATCTGCGTAATATTTTCAGTAAACCTGAAATTAGGAACATGAGAACACTAATACTCTATTAAGTAAATAGACAAATTGATTTAAGCATATATGTATTTCAATAATCCTAACATAACGAAAAAAAATAGATCACATGGTTATCTGGCTAATATTTTCAGTAAACATGAAATTAGGAACATGAGAACACTAATACTCTATTAAGCAAATAGACAAATTGATTTAAGTTGAGTTCAGCAAGCATAGTATAATGGATATCAAAATATACATCACAATTCTTACTATTGAATTATAGTGAATGCTAATTATTGAATTAACACTTATCTTTTTGTATGCAAGTTCAACTCGAATTGACATCGTGCATTATAAGAAGTCATTAGGGCCACAGATATGTTGAAAACAATTTGCAATATAAACTCTCTTCAAAATCCTTGGAACCACCAGAGATTTTGTGGCATCTTGCCTGCATTTTAGTCAACAATTATTAAATTTCCAGCATGTGACATACAAATGTATATATAGAGATAAGCAGGTAATTAGAATGTACATTGTCAGGGACTAATGGATGATTAGGCACTTACCATGTATTGACACCAACTTTGTATATCTGAAGCCTCCTCAAATGCCTTAAGATGAAAGTACAGGTTGTCATACAGATCCCACACGTGATGTCTAGATCAAGGTAGTATAAAAAAAATATAAGTTACAAACAATGCAATAATGACAAACTCGGTAACTAACAATCTATATCAAATTAGATTATACACCATTGGGTAGACTTAACACTTATCTTTGAGCCTTGCTAAGCAACTGTAAGTACCAAACTGGATACCATTGGTACTTACTTAGTCAAAACGTTTCAACTTTTTTAAGCAATCCCTTTTGTTTTAATGTTTTGCCCCCACTGAACAAAATTTCTAGGTCCGCCACTGTACATATATACATATATATATATATATATATATATATATATATATATATATATATATATATATATATATATAGAATTGCACTCAAGTGCGAATGCTTCGCACAGGAGCGAAATAGGAATGGATTCTGTTCGTCCACGTGTCCAAGTCTAATGGTTGAGAAACACTGATTTTTTTAAAAAGCGCGGTTGCATTTTCGTAAATAATTGAACATCCAAGTGCAAGTAAAATGTATTACAAGTGCATGTAAATTATATTATAGGTTCAAGTAAAAATTTACACTAAGCATCAATACTAAGTGCACCTATAGTTCTAAGTAGTTGCACCTATAGTTCTAAGTAGTTGCACACATAGTTATAAGTAGTTGCACCTAGGTGCATGAATGTTTGCGAGTGGTTTTCAGGGGTATTACTACCCGCTGAACTCAGATCAATGAATGTTAACAAGACAAAATTACATGCACTTATAGGTGAAAGTAGGTGCACCTATAGTTATAAGTAGTTGCACCTATAGTTATAAATAGTTGCATAGATAGTTATAAACACACCCAGGTGCATGAATGTTTGCGGGAAGTGAATGCTAATAAGGTGAAATTACATGCAATTATAGGTGAAAGTAGGTGCACTTGTAAGTAATTTTACTTGCACTTCGATGTTCAATTATTTACGAAAATGCCACCGCATTTTTTTTAAACTATTAGATCTGGACACGTGTCGCGCGCTGATTCGTTCGCATATTCCTTCCTGGGCACTTTTTCGCACCTGAGTGCATCCATATATATATATATATATATATATATATATATATATATATATATATATATATATATATATATATATATATATCTACATATATTAAAGCAAAATAATAAGAGCAAAAAACTCCCGCCCAACAGCAACGGCGTCGTTTTGACATAGCCGAAATATTTATGGTATTTGCGTCGGAACACGAAAGGTTTGTGCAGTGTAATAGGTAAACTTTATAGAAAACCTACATTTTTAAAAATATCTACGGTAGATCACTCTCTAATCCAGTGGGATTAGAGAATGTATTTAATTCCATCACTTCCCCATATGGAACATTGAGCCCACTAACCCATACATATTCTCTAGGTATTAATTTCTAAGGAAATAGTACGAAAGGTCATCAGACCTTATATATACAGCACATATACAACATAAAATATTCTACTGTCATTCTCATTCTTCTTCAGACCTTTCGTTATTTCACACAAAAGCTGCACCGGTCACTCTCATTCTTCTTCAGACCTACAAGAAGATGTTTATCCTTGCTAGCCAAATATCCCCAATGAACACCAGGCAGGCTCTTAGGCTACGGGTGGTGAGAGCATATTAGATTCCTGAGAGAAATGATCACACGAAGATTAGATCAAAAGAAATAGTTTTTCATGATGAAGAGGTAAATGCTATTTACAAATATATATTCAAATACATCAACAGGTTTAAGTCACAGGTTTCAGTTTTTACAGTTCCTATTTATGATATATATTTAGACAGTTCCTATTGATTTTATAGGGTTCCTTCCTTCATGCTCATGTACCCAAAGAATATGTGGAAAAGTACCTAAGCTATTTTTCTGAGGGTTCAGTTTACGCTATAAAGAATTTTTGTGTTATCATCAATTTTTATTCATACAAGACCAGTCCACAGAAGTAAATGATAAAATTCAATTATCAGACTATGGTCAAGGATTTAAAGAATGCAAAATTTCCGATGAAAATGTATCGTCTGAAGTCATTTAGAGATATCAAATCTAATGAAGGCCTTGATGAGAAACAACTCTTTGGTAATCAATTGATCTCTTATTTTCTAATTTTCTAATTAATTGATATTGTTACTATTAATTTGTACTCTAATAATGCACTATTCTGTAGATGTGATTGGTCGAATGATTGAGATTCACTGCCCACAGGAGAAACTGATTAATGGGAAGAACTCCAGGCTGATTGACTTCACCATTGAAGACACTGAGTATTTTTTTTTTTATTCGTTTCCTTCTATTTCTACTCTATTTTTAGATTTTCTGTTCTTCTAATCTCTTATCTAACATTTTGCAGTGGTATACAATTGATGTGTACTTTGTGGGACGAACACGTAAGCAAGATCGAGGCATTCTACAATTCTACCACACAAGAGGCATTATTGGTGTTGATCCAATTTTGTAGGGCTAGGGTGTGTTTAAAAAGTAAGTAAATTAAAAGTTTTAGTTTCTGGCTAAGTTATATATATATATGTCCACATTTACCAATAATGGATTGTCTAATGTTTACTACCATAATTTCTAAAGGTGGGGATGTTAAGCTTTGTAGCTCCTATGATGTAACACAACTGTTGTTCAACCAGGAATCTCCACCATTTGAGGAGTTCAGAAAAAGGTTAGTCAATTAAATTTATTGCACTACCTATTAGATTGGTACCTAAGTCTTAGTGTTTTTTTTTTCACAGTATCAGCCATGAACAGACTCCAATGCGAAGTATTATTTCGCAATCAAGTTTTAAGGAATGTAGCTCCTATTCAGTTTCCCTATCTGGTGATATTGAGGTCCGTACTATCAGTGAAATATACAGAGACAAGGAGGTAATATTTATTTAAAACATTTTAGTTATTACCTTAGTAGATATACTGTGATCTCTACAACTATAATCTGTGAAGATATCAATGCCAACTGCTTCATTTGTAATCTGCATTTAATAATATGCATGAGATTTGGAAAAAAAATATTTTAAAAATTAAAAGTTAATAGACTAATACTCTGAAATGTTATTTGGATTCTTACCTGATTGAGTAAATAGATAGTCTTTACTCATGTAGACTAATATTGTGCAGACCATGCTCTGTAGGCATCATTAACCTGCACAATGACAGTTAAAAAAAAGAACTTAGCATCCCATTAATACTCATTAAAAGTTAATACAGTAACAAATTAGATAATTAGTTTTTGGGTGCTTAGCTCATTCAGTAAACAAAATGCTGGACTAATAGCTTTGAAATAGCTGTGAGTATGGTTATGCAACTCATATTTTGTTTGTGACCCAAACCTGCACAGACAAGAGATTATTAATTTTAATCATTACCATTGGATCATTACCTATTTGATTAAATATATATGTACTCACTCTATATAGATGACCATTGTTATATGTTTTTCTCATCCATGCTCTCTATTCATCTCAAATATGCACAGTGAGTGCCATTTAACCTGCACATTTAATATTTGGCATTAGTTACAAATATAATAGCACAGAACACAAGAGTTACAAATATAACAGCACAGAACACAAGAGTCTCAATATAAGTCATTCACAGTTATTATTTTAACAAATTACAGAGTCTATTTGGGGTTACTTATCTCAGTTAGTAAATAGCATGAACACATCCCATGACAGTTTTGTTCTTATTATTATCCAACCCATACTTTGTGTTTCACCCAAACCTGCACACACAAAATAATCTCTCTTAGTTATATAAACACAATATGTTTTATTTTGTGTTAGCAAAAATAGATCAACTGATAGATATTATGTATCTCAAACATTCACAAACACTAAACCCTAAAGTAAACTTAGCCTAATGTACCTTTCTAATTCTGTAAATGTTTACCTTTCTAAATGTGTGTGTGCAGTTTGGTGATTTTTGGGTGGCAGCAAGGATTGTGTTCATTGATGATCCTGAGTGGTACTATGCTTCGTGTAGAACAAAGGGTTGCAACAAAAAGCTGAAAATGAAAGGAAAGTGGCTGTGGTGTAGTACCTGTGACAGGAATTGGGGCGATGGAACCCTGAGGTACAGAGTTAAAGTTAGGGTGGTGGACTTGGATGGGAATGCTCCTTTCCTCCTATGGGACAGGGAGTGCCTTGATCTACTTGGTGTTAGCGCAGATGATTTGAATTCTACCCATACTAAGGTACTAAATGTTGTTTACTATACCAAGTGTTAACTAATATACAAATTGTATAAATTTCCTATGTACACAATCTTTAAACAATAAATTAACTATTTGCACGGCTGAAAGGGGATACCTAAGGAGATTGAGACTCTGATTGGATTGAATCTGCTCTTTCGAATTGCTGTTCGCAAAGAACAATTCCAAAACTTCCTCAATGCTTTCCCTATTATGAGGATCATCACTGATGAAAAGATCGTAGAAAAGCATGCACCAGAGCTAATTGGAGTTAGGGACAGGGATCTAAGTTCAAAGTTGGAGTTGGAGCTTACAGATGAGGATCTATGGGATCTAGAGGTATAATTGGGTTTACAATTTATACTAATTACTTTATAAATGCAAATTTTAAGTACTTACAGTTTCAACTCTCGATTTTTAAGGAAAATGACCAAGCAAATGAAGCTGAAAGTCCTCTACAAGTTGTTGCACAGAGGCTGAATGCAGAGAACACCTTAGAGAATGGAACAGTCAAGAGATCCCTCATTGATGAATTTTAAAGCACACAAAGTTCTAAAAAAAAGCAAGGAAGCTGTGGTCAAAATTGAGAAATAAGCAGATTTGTTATGAGTATAATGAGTGGGATGTGCTCTATTAAACCTTTTTTTTTTTTACTTTATGAATGCTTTTATGAGGACACAGTTGTGGTGGATTCAAACATTGGACACTGTTAAAGATGGTTTTATGAATGCTCCTGATTTTAGATGGTTTTTAAATCATGTTATTTCTAAGGCAATTGTTTTATCCCTTCTGGAAAATGTTTTTGTTTTATTTTTTGTAGGTACTAAAGAGGACTGTTATTCCACATAAACCAGGAGCAGATTTTCTTCAATCACATGATGGAAAAAGACAATGCAGAAGTGATTCAACATGAAATAAAAGAAGTTGAACATAACGTGATGGAAAAAGACAATGCAAATTTGATGACACATAAAGCAAAAGAAGATGATCATCACATGAAGGGAAAAGACAATGCCGATTTGATTTCACATAAAGCAAAAGAAGATGAACATCACATGATGGAAAAAGACAATGCAGATAGTATAGCATATGGATATAGTTTCATCTATAATTTGTTAATGTAAAACATTACTTCCAAAATTAATCTAATTTTTTTTTTGTTTTTAGCATGCAGATTAAATTTTGGTTATACATTGTTATTTTAAGTTAAGGTATACAGTTTATTAAGATAAATGTAATCTAAATCTTAGTGATTACATATAATTTTACATGTTCTATTCCTAAAAATTTAAATACTGTAAATATGAACTACTATTTTTTTTATTTAATCCTAACAGCACTTCCATCACTTCCATCACTTCCATCAATATTAATGGCTTAACGTCTTTGTTACTACTAAAACTGTTTTAAGTTTGATCAATTAAGACACAATTCATGTTAGAATGGAATCAAAAACACCATTTTGATTAAAAATGTAATATAACTTAATCATATAGTTATTACAATAATCCTAACATAACGAAAAACAAATCACATGAACATCTGCGTAATATTTTCAGTAAACCTGAAATTAGGAACATGAGAACACTAATACTCTATTAAGTAAATAGACAAATTGATTTAAGCATATATGTATTTCAATAATCCTAACATAACGAAAAAAAATAGATCACATGGTTATCTGGCTAATATTTTCAGTAAACATGAAATTAGGAACATGAGAACACTAATACTCTATTAAGCAAATAGACAAATTGATTTAAGTTGAGTTCAGCAAGCATAGTATAATGGATATCAAAATATACATCACAATTCTTACTATTGAATTATAGTGAATGCTAATTATTGAATTAACACTTATCTTTTTGTATGCAAGTTCAACTCGAATTGACATCGTGCATTATAAGAAGTCATTAGGGCCACAGATATGTTGAAAACAATTTGCAATATAAACTCTCTTCAAAATCCTTGGAACCACCAGAGATTCTGTGGCATCTTGCCTGCATTTTAGTCAACAATTATTAAATTTCCAGCATGTGACATACAAATGTATATATAGAGATAAGCAGGTAATTAGAATGTACATTGTCAGGGACTAATGGATGATTAGGCACTTACCATGTATTGACACCAACTTTGTATATCTGAAGCCTCCTCAAATGCCTTAAGATGAAAGTACAGGTTGTCATACAGATCCCACACGTGATGTCTAGATCAAGGTAGTATAAAAAAAATATAAGTTACAAACAATGCAATAATGACAAACTCGGTAACTAACAATCTATATCAAATTAGATTATACACCATTGGGTAGACTTAACACTTATCTTTGAGCCTTGCTAAGCAACTGTAAGTACCAAACTGGATACCATTGGTACTTACTTAGTCAAAACGTGTCACAACATTTTCACAACCACAGGTCTTTTCATATTCAAGATACCTGAAAAATAGCTTAATCAGTACCTTATTATATTTCAGACTAATTTGATTAATCAATGTAATTATGAGAAGGAAAAGTGTAATAATATCACTGCATTAAGTAGCACAAATAAAACTTTTAGTATTCCAACTTGATTTATATTCACCATTTTCCAATGTTGTCTACCAATCTTGAATGGGAATGCTCTACTACTATATAATCAACACACAGGTATTCTTATTCTCTCTTAACCACTACCTAAACAAAACTGGAATTTAGCCAATTCAGTGCCAGACGAACACATGAAGAAAATTACAACTTCAACCACAATTAGAGCAAAGCGGAAGCAGAACAACAACAATCAAGGTAATACTAGAAACTGTTAAAGTAGTAGAGCATTTTTGTGTTCGAGTATAGCCCTAAATACTAGCTCAAACCATATAAACTATGTGCATGTGTTCTTGACCCCCAAAATTAATGGCATCAGTTAAATTACAGTGAATAGATGTGTTGATAAACAAATTTCAGTATACACGAAGATGATTTCTAAAAATTAGTTCTATAAACTGCCGTTTTAGATAGATATATAGTCACCATACTTAGATCTGAAAAATTAGAAGAGATAGGGTTAGAAATTGTTACCCAACTTGGTATAAAATCTAGAAATCGTGTAGGAGAACACCCATTTCTGCCTTGGTCCATCGTTGAGCATCACACATTACTAACCACCAACCTTCGATCTCCCTCTATCCATGAAAGCCGGCGAAGTATAGTGTTCATATGGCGGTCGATAGACCATGATATCTCTGAATCGGGGTTTTGACTAAGGGGTTAACACTCAGATTGGGAGTATTGAACATACTTCACAGTAAGATCATCATCATCGCGAATCCATAGTATAGTTCGGTTAACAGTTCCTCATCGTACCCTAAACGGGAGTTAAGAACTCCATTTGTAGTGAGAGGACCGAGACTGGGATGGGTGAGATGAGCTTAGATGAGGATGAAGGCTAGGTGTGTAGGAAAGGGAAGGACAGCTGTTAACATCACCGTCTCAGGCCATCTGTGATGTTTATGTCAGATATATTAATTTTTATTATTATTATTATTGTTATTATTATTATTGTTAGTATTATTATTATTATTATTATTATTATTATTATTATTATTATTATTATTATTATTATTATTAGCAAGGTACTCAACAAGGTACTCAATTGTTTAATTGTTTATGTTTAATTGTTTATTATTATAAGTTTAATTGTTTATGTATTACAAATTCCTGTACTCAATTGTTTACTATAATGGTTGGTAATTAATAGTTATTTTAATTACTATTATAGTGTTAGGGAAGAGCGTTATATTATCAGTTTACTATTGTTATTAGTTTATTATAATAATACAAATCATTATTATTACTATCATTATACTCATAAATGTTATGTCAATATTTACGCAATTACGAATGTAAATTAGATTAAGCTATGATTATATAATAAATTAGTTTTAGTACTTTAACATTATAATAAACATTATACAATATAATAACGTGGTTGTTGACATACTATGATTGAATAATTAAACTTGATCTATGTATGATTAACAAAAATGTTACACCAAATAATAAATGTGTACTGATAACATTGTTTTTTTTTAACAGACAACACTGTCAATGGGGAAGCGTACATGCCGTCGTTTGAATCTAACAAGAATACGAAAATTGGTACACCGCTAATTGGCGTTTTTCAAAGTTCGTTAAGTACGCCTTTAAGTATTCTTACCAATGGTAAGTGTTTTCATTAGCAACAATTAACTCCATTAATGGAGTTTTGTTAATATTAATTGTCATTGCAATTGACAGGTGACACTGCGGTTCGAACGACAATACGGACTACCCCAATGCCGGATTTTAGTTGCAGAATGTCGTTAAGCAACATATCAAATAGTAATTAGCTAAACCAATATTACAAATAATTTTGTAAATAAATTATCTAACAATCAAATTGGACAATTAGTATTCTAACGTGTGTGTTTACCACTGCCTCTATAATTATAGCAAATTTGACTCGATCTACCGTGGACCTTGATAAATCGCCGCGGACCAAGCGCCATAATCATTCATTTGACTTAAATAGATCACCAGGCTCGCACGGTAATAAAGTTGAAATTTAGTATATAACCTATACTCATTTGCGGTAAATGCTACGTCATTATAATCTGTCCTACCTTAATTCACAGCGCCTTCTCCCGGACGAACACCAATACAGACTACGTCATCGCCAGTTTTTAGTAGCAGAATGCCATTAAGCAACATATCAAATAGTAATGATCTCAACAAGTATATTTGTTTATAAGATTAGTATAAATTTATTTTGTAGTCAAATGTAATACTTAATCGTCTAACAAGTCGTTCTACAATTTTTTTGTAATTAAAGCAATTTGCGGTACAGTTAATGGCGACCGCGACAAACCAACTACATCCAATTGTACACATCGTTACTTCGACCTAAATCGAAGTCCAGATTCGCAATTAGGTATCAATATATTATGAGGAGCAATTGGTTATTGCATAGTCAATATTAAATTTAGAATGTAATATATTCTATAATCGTTTCTGTAGATTTGAAAATAAATTGTTGTGTTACAAATGACAACAACATGCAAATAATCGTGGTAGAGCCGCGAGACTGAACCCATCAAGCATTGTCGAAATTTGATATCAGATTTTCACGAAGTTGTTGAACAATTGCATGACCAAATGTGCCCTCAAAAAATGGTGAGTACGTATTAAACGATGCCCAACGAAGACATACTATCTTTGGACTAAAATGAACTATATTATTGTTTTTCCCCGTGAACTAATATCAAAGTAATTTTTTTTGTAGACTATTATTTTGATAGTGGTGATCCAGAGTATTTGTGCGAGCATTGTAATGCATTTTTTGGTACAATGAACGGTCTTAGCAATTCAAGGTCATGTGACAGGCCTAAATACTCCGGATGTTGTGTGAATGGTAAGATAAAGTTGCCATTGATGACAAGGCCTCCTCAAAAGTTGTTTGATCTATTCTTTACATCAAGTGAGAAAAACAAATGTTTTTTGAAGAATATAAGGTCCTATAACAACATGTTTTGCTTCACGTCAATGGGTGGAAAAATTGATAGAACTATTAACAACGGAACATCACCTCCTATATTCCGTATAAATGGTCAGAATTTCCATCGGATTGGAAGTTTATTGCCTGCTCTTGGCACTCAACCAAAATTTGCACAGTTATACATTCACGATACAGAGAATGAGATACAAAATCGATCCAACTCTTTCAGGTATAATAGTCCCTGTTAATCAACTCTTTTGGCCTGTCATTTTTTAATAATAATAATCTTATATTATAATCTTATATTATATTTTTTTATTTGTCTAGGACGGGAAAACAATGGTTCTGCATTTCATCTTGATGTAGTTCATGACATTAAGCAAGACCTAGATGAGCACAATGTTTTGGTTAAGTCATTCAGAATGGCCAAGGTCATTTATGGAATCTAATCCTACAAGTGAAATTAGAATGAGATTAATAGGAAGAGGTCTAAAGATGCTAGAACGTATGCCGCTACCAACTACTTCCGAGGTTGCTGCTCTCATTGTTGGAGATCTAGACCCTGGCATGGGCGAACGTGATATTGTCGTCGAGTCTAGATCGGGGATGCTAAAACGAATAAGTGAATTAAACCCAGCATATCTACCATTGCAATACCCGCTTTTATTTCCATATGGAGAGGATGGTTTTAGGGAAGACATGCATTTTGCAACACATGGTACTAAACAAAATTTTGCAAGAAAGAGTGTTTCACAAAGAGAATACTTCGCGTTCCGTGTTCACGAAAGATCAAATGAGATTTCAACTATAATGTACGCTAAAAGGTTATTCCAACAATTCTTGGTTGATGCGTATACTATGGTTGAATCTTCGAGGTTGCTATATATTCGGTCAAATCAAAAAGCTTTGAGATGTGAGGCGTACAAAGGTCTTTCTGATGCGTTAACACGAGGTGAAGTTCAACCTAGCTCGCCAACGGTAAAAGAATAATATTACCTTCAAGTTTCACGGAGGAGCAAGATACATGATACAGAACTACCAAGACGCCATGGCAATTTGCAGATCTATAGGTTATCCAAACCTGTTTATTACCTTTACATGTAATCCTAAATGGCCGGAGATTCAACGCTTTTTGGAGAAAATAAATTTGAAAGCTGAAGATCGTCCGGACATTGTTTGCAAAGTTTTAAGATGAAGCTAGATTGCTTAATAAAAGAAATAAAATACCGGCAAACTGTTTGGTCCGGTAAGGGCAGGTGCGCCCCGCATTTTCTTATAAATGCCTTTTTATATACATTAATTATCAATACGAATTTTATAACTCACACAATATAATTCTTTATGCAACAGTGATATACACAATTGAGTTTCAGAAACGCGGTCTTCCACACGCTCACATATTACTGTTCCTACAAGGGACGAGCTGCTTTGCCAATCCTGTTTTATGGACACGATCATTTCTGCCGAGATCCCAGACAAGTTGATTGACGTTGAGTATTACAAAGCTTTCGAAGAATTCATGGTTCACGGTCCGTGTGGTGTTGCCAGGAGCAATTCACCGTCCATGGTAAATGGAAAGTGTTCGAAACATTTCCAAAAAGATATATTGATGCATCCCATTTTGACCAGGATGGTTACCGGTTGTATCGAAGAAGGGGATGATAAGAGGACAATAAAAAAAAATGGAATAGATTTGGACAATAGGTATGTTGTACATAATCGGTACTTACTCTTGAAATACAAAGCCCACATTAATGTAGAGTGGTGTAACCAATCTAGGTCAATCAAGTACCTATTCAAGTATGTCAACAAGGGTAACGACCGTGTAACGGCTGAGTTTTATAAGACTACAATGGATGAAGGTGGTAATGAGATGGTGGATGAAATAAACATGTACTATGACTGTAGGTACATCTCTGCGTGCGAGGCAGTATGGAGGTTGTTTAG